>NW_027418150.1:0-110170 GCF_009905375.1 Apium graveolens
AGAGTTGGGTATGTATACAAGTAGTTTTTTTTCCAAAGGATTATATCTACCTTCTAAAAGTGGCAATTTATACATACTCGTTTGCCAAAGATTGGTATTGTTGTCCTGAAGAGCTACGAAGCATGAAATAAGCCACAAGCTATAGCTCTGGCATGGAACTAGTTATTATTTGTATAGTAGGACATTACTGATGATTTTTTATATTATGTGTAATTCTCTTTTTGTTTTGCTAAGCAAGGTGAGTGAAACAGAACTCAGACCTCTGCAACCGTGCATACAGTAGTACTAATTTGTAAATTATCACAATAAATTTAGCATATCTGTAATTATTTACGAGTTTTGTGTATGCTTTGTAGTATATGATGAATTCTGTGTTTAAATTTTCCGTTTAGGTGTATGATTGGATTCCAACTCCATAATGGTACGTACTGTAGAATGTAGTACGTACTGTAGAATGTAGTACGAACTTGTGAATATCAGAATTCAAGCATATTAATCATTATTTGTAAACTTATAATTAGTAATCCAATGGTGCTGATGTTTGCATTTGTATATATTTTAGTTAGGAATGAAATCAATTATATGTAATATGACAACATACAATAGTGCTGTGAATTTTGTGTAGAATTTGTGGTTAATCAACCATGCCTGCAGTTATATTGAATTTTGTGGTAGATATGAATTTGAAACTCAAATAATGTGTGTGTAATAGATGTTTCTATATAGACTGGAATTTAGATTTACAGTTATGAATAATTGTTTCCAACATACTTTGTGATAGTATACATGAAATTGGATTCTCAATGTGGATACATATAGGTAATGAAATTTGATAGTTAAGTTTATTGTGAAATGTTATGTTTCATTGATGATTTGTGGTTAGGCATATGATTGAGCCACCTGTGAAACTGGGGGAATCAGATTGTGCCAGAGAAAAGAGCTCTTGTGTTGAGCGGTTTTGGAAGATATGTGAAGACTCTTGCTCGTGGATTTTACTTCCTCATCCCTTTTGTTGATAAAATTGCTTACGTTCATTCCTTGAAGGAAGAGGCTATTCAGATTCCAGATCAGAATGCTATTACCAAGGACAATATTAGCATCTCTATAGATGGAATTCTCTATGTTAAGGTATGATTGTTCCTTTCAGTATTTATATTAGTTCTGAACTAGGCTTTTTTCATTAATGACGAGGACTTAATACTTGTAGATTGTGGATCCAAAATTGGTGTCTTATGGAGCAGACAACACGCTATATGTTGTTATCCAGCTTGCGGAGACAACTATGCGTAGTGAGCTTGGTAAGCTAACACTTGACAAAATTTTTAAGGAACAAGACACCCTCAATGATAAGATAGTGGTAAGTTTCACTTTCAGTCTATGAGTCTATGTTATTCTATCACTGTATCATCATATGCTTATTACTATTACTTGTGACTTAAGTATTTAGTTGTATTAATTATTGAACATTGTTTGCACAAAAACTTCATTCAACAGTTTCCAAAAATTCTAAACATACTTGAAGAAATCTGAAAGAATACACCTATGCATATTTTAGCATGAAAAAAGTTATTGTGATTCCACTATTCACTTCAATATGCCAACTACCGATCATTAGTGTTAAACTATGTTATTGTAAAGTTTTATACAAAACTTACTATTTCGTATAGCCAATGAAAATAAATGAGGCTGCAAGGACTGGGGACTACAATGCCTTCGTTATGAGATTAGTGAGTATTAGTTGCTCCTTGTGTATTGTTACATTCTTATGCTACTTGTCAGAAACTCACAGTTTATCCTTTTTTCAGGGGATATTAATCCTCCACGTGGAGTGAAGGCAGCTATGGAAATGCAGGCTGAAGCAGAGCGCAAGAAGAAAGCGCTAGTTCTCGAGTCTGAAGGTAATGATGTTCCACCATCCTCCATAATTTTTTATAGATCATCCGTTCAAGCTTTGAGTATTTGGTGCTGATGAGAGTTGAATCTTGGTCTTGGGTGAAGGTCATAAAATCGTGATACATGAGTGTTTATGCCAATGGTGACTTTCAGCAATCTAAAGTAGTTTATTTATACATCTAGATCTACCATTTAATTCTAAAATTCTCATAGTAACGAAGTAAAATAAAAATAAGAACTCTTGCTATTATTCTTCACAAGCTCAAATTTTGGATACTTCTTTATGTGCTTTAGGCTACTGTATTTTACAAGTTCTGTCTTTTGTTTCCAAGTTACCCATGATCCATGTGATTTTATATTAATAATGCTTTTTATCATTACAATCAATACAAAATCATAAAATTAACAATTTTCTCTATTTAAGTAATGTGAAGTCATTGCCTATATGCAGGTCACTATTATGATGTAACTGTAAATTCCAACGGAGGACATCATTAAAAATCAATGGTAATATGCTTTGGTGAGATGTTAATAGATTTTGTGCCCACAGTTGGCGATGATTCGCTTGCAGAAGCACCCGCCTTTAAGAAGGCCCCTGGCGATACTCCTGCTAATGTTGTTGTTGGTATATCAAGGTTGGGAGGTTCTTCTGCTTTTATAGGAAATGTGTAGTCTAAAAGAATATAATTACTTCACTTCAACAAGTATGGTTTCCTTTTATTTATTTACTTGAATCTAAATTAGCATTTCGAAGATCAGGGGAGGAACATGATTGAAATATATTTCTAACATAGTATGCATTTTTTGAATTATTTTTTCCTGCCCAGTCCTTTCAATGTCTATGTATAGGTTTCATAGCATTTTCTTTTATGTATAAATTTCTCGTCCTTCGACTTAAGTGCAACAATCATATTAAAATCTTTGATTACCATATCTTAGGTTGGGGAGGATGAATTTAGATACATGTTGGCTGATATCTTGAAAGAGAACAAGGTTGATAATTCTGGCATGCAATTTGACCCAGCTATTAGGACAGCGCTGGCATTTGTTACACTCAGGTTGGATGGCAAGCGAGAATTTATATTTTTCCGCAATCCCAGAGCAGATATGCTTTTCCGCAAATCATAACTTGATATAAATCTGATCCAGAGGTTTGCTTTGTTCATCTTTTCTTGTAATGGATTTGATGCTGATGGCACATATATTAATATACAGTTAAAATGATATTTAAAGCAGGCAACAATCTTTCACTATGGTTCAATAAGTTTGATTGAAGAACCATGTAGGTCTAATCATCTTTGTACAATGGAAGTTGCAAAAATATCAGGTTGTATTCTGTCTTATGGCCATCAGCGGATGCTGCTCGGGACGGTATAATGAGCATTTGGGACCAAGCATATGTCATCAAGGTCTAGTTTCTAAAGAGTGAACTTTTGCACTTGCAATTATAATAAGCTGTCTACAGAAGTTATGACATGATGCACCATTATGTTACTATACAGTAATAGGCCATTGTTTGTGTTGGCACTAAACAAGACTCTTATGAAATGATAGGTAAGCGAGGACGAAGTTTCTTTCTTAACTGGAGGCGATGATCCTTATGATGATAACGTTGTTTAAAGAAATTTATACCACTCTAACCTAAAGCTTCTATTACTAACAGAAGGATCTAAGGGTTTGCAGATACTATACCAAGGTATTCTTACCGGTTACGGAGTAGTTACATATTTCTAAATTAGCCTACTGGCATGCATGATTATATATAACCTATTTGTAAACATTTTGTTCAGGAATTCAAGGGTAGAGTTTCTGGTTTGAAAGTAAAGGCTGTGGACACAACTGGTGCAGGTGATGTTTTTGTTGGTGCAATACTGAATAACTTAGCTTTTGACTTGAATTTGTACATGGTAAACATGTTGATTAATACACAAGTAGCTTTTGTGATTAATACACAAGTGATGTTTGGTTGTAGATATATGGATGTTGGTTGTTTGTTGGATGTCGAAATGGTTAGATGTTGGTTGTCGGAGAATGTCGTTGGATTTCGGTTGTAGATACGGAAGTTAATTTAATATATTTCTGATTGCTTGTTGGATGTTGATTTAGTAATTTTTTTTGCTTTTGTCTGGGTTTATGCACAAATGCACGGGCTTATTTTTATAAAATAAGAACTCAAACATCAGTACTTATCATAAAATTGATGTGAAGCAACTAAAAATACATCACTTGCTTAAACTAAAAATGATGTCTAAACTAACAAAACAAATCAAATTATAGGAATGAAAACGATGTCTAAAATGTTAAAACACATCGCTTTGTGAAAGTATATAAAAGTAAATCAAAAGAAAACTAATGTCTTCCAGAGTAATGTACATCAGTTTAACTTACGCAACCGATGTTAAAGCAAAAGTTTCACATCGCTTTTGCAAGTAAAACTGATGTTATAAGTTATGTTTAACGTCGATTGAGTAAATAAACCGATGTAAAATATAGTGTAAGACATCAGTTTTTTTAAGAATCTGATGTCTATCAGTTAAAATTTCTTCCATGTTATATGTTTATAGTGCTTTTTAACCTCCTAAATACCATTTTTCACAATCTAGTTTTAACATGTTATTAAAAAAAGTGCTAATTATACATCTGTTTGATAAGAAAACCGATGTCTATGTACATCTTTAACATCGGCTAAAACCGATATTAAAAACCCCTACCTTTCTCTACACATGCGAAAACATCGGTTTGAAAAAAAAACATCGGTTTATAACCGATGTCTAAGGGCATTTTTCTAGTAGTGTTGGCTCTAGTGCAAGTGGGAGATTGTTAATGTTTGTGCCCTATAGACAACACTATAATGTTTTAGTTTAAGACATTTGGATTATTAATGTTTAAATTATATTGATTATTCCCTTTATAATCTATTATGTCTTAATTTACTGTGATATAAATGTTATATTTATAAATGTCCTTGGAATGTGATATGAATTCTATATCTCCAAGTACGTGACTTAGAAATGAATTATGAGAATAGTAACAATATTCCGAAAGGTCCCTGGTCGAGTATTATTATTAATGGACAATAATAATACATTAAGACTAGTGTGTTTATTGACTGATGATCACATCTCATTGATCATTGGTATAGTGATACTAAAGTAAAAAACACAAGCAGATGTAAATGTACATGGTGCTGGACTGACCCAATGTGAGATTCTCTCTGTTGTGTCATAAATAATTCTCATACTGATAATGATGTAATGGTCCTTAAACTTGAAATCAGTTTATTTTTATACGAAAATTAATGAACTTTGATTATATTAAAAGTTATCTTTGAACGGATAATGATAAAAGTGTATTTCGGGTATATTATGAATCATATGAGAAATATGAATGATCTAGAAAAGATTTAATCCTCCCAATTTTAGGAGTGATATTATTGGCCTCTTGTGTGAGCTAGACTACGAAATGCGTGGCTGCGCTCAAATATTGATTTGATGTGATAGTCTACTCATTGATCAAGGAAACCTAGATTAAACCTTCATGAGGATTGCACATTAACATGCCTCTACTTTAATCTATAATATATAGTTAAAGGGATTATATTATATTATATATTATTCACGAGAGATTTGAACGATCACCGATTTAATTATTATTAATTAGGTAGCACTGATGTATTACTGGATGCCGCTCATTGTTTATGATTTTAAATTATATTTAAAAAAATTCACCAACATAATAATAACCTAAAAGGTCACACACAAAGAATGCTTGAAGGATTATTTAATTTGGATTTAAATTAAATTAAAGTAATTTGAATTATTTATAATATTTATTAAATTTGACTTAATTAATTAAATAAATAATGATATTCGAATTTACTAATATCAACTATAAAATTCAGTTATTAAATCATGAAATGAGACTTAATTATTATACAAATAAGGATTTTGGATTAATAATAACTCATAATTAGTGATGAGTTATAATTCGTTTTCTACCCTCTATATAATATTTGTTGTGTGGTTGATTTTGTACGCAATACTTCTATTAAAAAAACCTAGCCAACAAGAGAGAAGATGAAGAGAGCAAGAAGAAACGAATTTGTGCTAGTACACATCCAATCCCTAACTTCATGCTTTCGTGTGGATACCGATAGAGCGTAGATCGCGAGAGCGGGATGCATGGTGATTGAACAAGTTTTGGATCTCCATTAGTCAAACAATTTGTAAAGCTTCTTAAGGTAAAAAATCTGATCTACGAATTAAATATCTATTTTTCACATGAATCATGCAGTGGGTTTCAAAAATTATGGGTTTTTACATTTTTAATTACAGTTTCCGTTGCGTTTTATACCTCGAAACCCTTCAGGTTTACCACATACCATGATCTCGAAAAAGTATAATTTCGAGAGGTTCAAAATTAATATTCAGCAATTCCTTGACTATTAGAGATAAACTATGCATTCACATTTTTATCACTGAACAAGAATGTCAATGCATATTATAAGAAAATAACTAATTTTAACAAGTTACCTCAAATAATCTTTCATAGTTAACTCCATATATATATTATGTCCTCCCCAATAGTTAATAAGTGCTAGATATAACGACTCGTGTATATTCTTTTATTTTAAAGTGTAATAAGGGTTTAAATAATTAAATAAATGTGTGTATTGATTTTGACAGTAGTTATTGATTGTTATTTATTTAATTGTGATTTGTTGTTATGTGGGATTGGATTGTGTGATTTATTATTGAGTTATACGATTTTATTTCACTTGTAAAAGTGATTTTATTATAGTTTTAATTCCATAAATACTTGAATTGTTTCTAAAATTGGATTTCTAATTTTATAATTTCAATAATTAATTTTAGGACTTTATAAAATTGAGAAATCAATATTTCACTAATTATTTATTTTTAAATAATTTTCTGAGTGTGTTTATCTGTAAAATCCATATTTAAGTATGGAAATCTTCAAAAATCATAAAACTCATATTTTATTAAGTTCGTATTATTCTGAGAATTTTAAAATTATTCTGGAAATTTTCGGGATTCGTTTCACCCGCGCGTCGTTTCGTTATTCGTTAAAAAGCGGGTACAAAGTGCACTTTAAAAATTGTTTTAAAAATTTTGAAATTTATATTTTTGTAAACTTCCGGATATTTATGACGTTCTGATATTATTTTCATAATTTTCTGAATTCATTTTTCGTACACCTCGATTCGTTAATTTTAAATTTTGAGGCAAAGCGGTACTGCAGGACACATGTTACTCTCAAGTTAATTGGTTGATACGTGTCAGCAGCTGGTTTTGGGGGATTAAAACAACACCTCTCCTTTCTCTCTCTCTCTCTCTCGGCCCGGGCTGTAATTTTCTTCATTTCTCTTCGATTCTCTCTCGATTATCTCTGTTCTTCCTATCTTCTTCCTAGTGGTTCTTTGTTCGCCGGTTTCTTTCGGTTTTTTGGTGAGTTTCGGTTGTTTTAACTCCGGATGTAGCTTCGATTTCTTCTGTTGGTTGTATATATATATGCACCTGTATGTATGTATATCTTTGTGCAGTGTTGCCTTGATTGTTACTCTGAATTCCGGTTGTCGCCGCGTAAATTCCGGCTAGGTAGCCGAGAGTGTGTGTGTGTGTGTGCGTCTGTGTTGTGTGTGTGTATGCATCTGTGTTGTGTGTGTGTGATAGTGTGGGTGGTGTGTGGCGGCTTGGCCGTGTGTGGTGGCCGTGTTTTGGCCGTGTTCTGTGCTTCCCTGTTTTGCTTATTTTGGGCTCTATTGGGCCTGTTCATTCGGGCCTTGGTTTCTTTGTTTGGGCCTTGCAGTTGGGTTCGTCCGTTGGGCAGAATTTCAGTAGTGGTTTGATTATTATAATTTTAATTTCTATTTTCCTATTTCTGCAGGAATAAATGAATAATATTCGTGAGATAAATTATGTGGGAATTTTTGGTAATTAATCGGTGTAATTTATTTGGGAACCCGTATTATATCGAGCGCCAATAAATTATACCGCCGTTGACGATGAACTTCGGTGAGTCAACGGTGGACGATGATGACTTAGTTCTGAGTCCTAAATTTTATAAATAAATAAAATAATTTGTATAAAATGTTTTCGAAAATAAATTGTATATTGGAATTGTAGATACGTGAATGTGGAACTGGTATTGGAATGAAAATTGTGGATTGTTGTGATTGTTGACGTCGATTGTAATCGACGGGTAGGATTATAAACAAGGAGTTTCTACCAAAATTTCCTAAAATCTATTTTAATACGTAAGTACTTATATTATACGTGTTACCCCTATTTGTGTTCGGATTACGTGATTATGTGTATAATAACTATACGACTCGGGTTATCGGATTGGATTATTAGGATTTGAGGATATCAAGCATGTCGGTATAACTGAATAGGTTATTCTGTATTTGTAGATCCCGCTCGAGTTTCCCATGATCGAAATCATCGTGAAAGCTATTAGGGTTTGGTAAAGCGTTGCAAGGCAAGTACCCCTGACCATTCTTTTATGGTTCAGTACGTATGAATAGCTAAATGTTTTATTCTCGGAATGGAACAGAAACGTTTTAAGTTACGTATCCCCTATAGTTATAAATCACTGTTTTCAAATTGTTTTGGGGAAAAATAACTTCGAAAGGTACCTATCTCGAATGAAATGATTTGCGAACTGGATTTTATATGTGTGCTAGTAAAATGAATGGTTTAGAAATGAGATAGGTACAAGTGTTTTGAAAACTGGATAAAACGATCAGATATGGGATACATTGGGGCCAGAGTAGGCCTATTGAGGTGGCGTAAGAGGCTAATTCGGTTGTGTGCATTATATAACCGATTAGTCCAGCAGGTCAAAGACCTAGCTAGTATCTGAGTACCGGAACAGGTAAATGGGATGGCAGTTAGAGCCGTCTGGTGTCAATAGCCTGATCAGCTGTCTTCACATATCCGTTACATGTCTGATTTGGATTTGTGATTCCCGTAAGGGTATAAGTAGTTGATACAGTGGTTTTATAAATGTGAATAACATGCTAAAATTGGACTCTAGTACTTACACAGTATACTACTACGTTGTTTTGATAAAGCATGCTAGTTAGTGATATCTAGTTATCTTCAATTTCCATTATATATTGTTGATATCATGATGACAACTCTGTTCCTATTATTGTAACATTACTGTTTTTGTTCTGTTATTCATATGTTAGTACTGCTGAGCGATTATGCTCACTCTTGCAAACTGTCATGTATATCTCGCAGATGCCTAGAAGGCCAGTCAGACATACCCGTGTTCCCGCCTCTTCTGGACCCGGTTCCTCTGAGGTAGTTTGTGTCAGACCATGAGGTCTGACGAGTTGCTGAATAAAGTTAGAGTGTGTTAGATGTTGAATAAATGGTTTGTAATAATGAGAACCTGAATCATACTTGAACCTGGATCGGATTTTGGTTTAGGGTCAAGTTAGTATATTTTAATAATAATCTTGTTATTTCATATTTTGGTAAATGTGTTTGGTGACGTCTACTCCTGACCCCGGGGTTGAGGCCGTCACAGTTTGTAACACCCCCAGATCCGGGGTCGGGGATCCGGGTCGTCACGGTCTTTCTTTCCACTATATCACTTCACTTAATTAATAATAAATAACCTTATGATGTGACCCCACACTAACACACACCACAACCCGTTATAGTCTCAGAGATGAAATTGAAATAAGTACAAGTCTTTGAATCCACAATTTAAAAGTTATTACAACCCAAAATGATTACTTGATAATTTACAGTTAATTGCCATTATCTGCCACAAGTTATAATTATACATAATTTGATTCTCAAAAGTAGAGTGCCTGGTCTACCAATAGATCTACCTCTGCAGCTATAGCAGCTACAACATCATCGGGAAGACGCGGGACGCTTCCCACGCGCTTGCGCTGGGTCTGCTGGAGTCTGGCCATCTTTCCTAACTGTTGTTGTGTGATGAAGAAATAAAGCAAGAGTGAGCCTTACAGCTCGCAAGATAATATATAGTGATAACAATAATATAAGTATCTAAATGGATACTTACTAGAATCTTTTATCATGTGTAAGATAATTACTTACTAGATATAAGTAAAAATAAGGGATGAAGTTACCAAATACTTCACTATATTTATATCATTTATAAAGCTACTTGAACTACCACTGTTCAAAGTATAATGAGCTTTCAACAGTTCATCACATAGATGAGACTACAAGACAAGATTTGAATAGATTAAATCTTTGAAATATTATTAAAGGAAATGAAGTTATGATATACTTCATTAAGTTCTGATATATATATATATATATATATATATATATATCCACATATACATCTTCTTTATACATTTCCTGAAAACCTCTGTCATGTAAAGTATGAACAGAGTTTGAAACATCCAATGAATTTTGGAAAGGAAAAGAATTTTGGTATAAACCAGGTATCTTGCTGATCAGGCAAAGATACCAATAAGTAACCTTTTCTACTAGTAGATGGACGAATTCCCCACTGGTCATCACCCTGGTCGCAATAGGACCTTATGCTGGACTGTCACTCAGCCACTTGTGCATTTGATGGACTCCCACTGAGCCACTTACACTATCATGGACGCCCACTGAGCCCATGTTGCTTATGCCGACTCAATAGATGGACTTACTTCCCGAACGTTGGGTAAGTAATCAATTCATTTACCAAAACTGCAACCTTGTTATGAATATAAAATACACCATAGAGCCGGATCCCTTAGATTTTTGAGCGAGTATTCAAGTCCCCTTAAAGTGGAAGATCTTGAATTTGAAAACAAGTTTTGGGATCTTCTCTACCTTTTAAATTCATTTTGAAGACTCGAAAACATTTTTTAGAATGTTTGGAGTAATACTGATTTATTAAAATAAATCAGTACTGATATGAAAGAAATATCTGAATATTATTATTTAAATAATATTCCCATAAGAATAATTGAGGTAGAAGTTGGAAAACTTATACTTGAATGAATAGCAAATAATCAAAGATATACTTATACGAAAGTAATATATTTATTTGAATAATCAAAAATAAGTTTGATCATCGACACCTTATTCTTTAATACAATAAAGAATATTATTAAGTAATAAGCGGAGTCATAATACCTCGAATGAATACTACAATTAATATTCATAAAATAAAGGAGTCATACATCCTCGAATGAATATCCAAGTAATATTCAATAATAATATAAAGGAGTCATAAGCCCTCGAATAATATTCGAAATAATATTCAATAAATAATATAAAGTTATCGAATAACCCTTATTCGATTAATAGTTTTGAAAACTATAACCATATATATATATATATATATATATACAAAATCTACTCGGGATCCTCGACTCCCGGTTTTAAAAAATGTTCTCACCTTTTGGGTCCCTATAATAAGGGTATATGCAAATTACCGCTATCCTCTAGCATAGGTATTATCAACTGAACCAATCAGATATATATGGCAAGAATACGAAACAGGCATGCATATGTACCATATAACATGCTACAATATATCGCAAGAATCTGCTATAACAAATATGCATTTAACGCAAGATCATGCATATACACAAATACATCACAACAACAGTTATAACGGGTAGAAAACTTGCCTGAGCGACTTGGGGTGATAAAAGGCTCGAGACGAGTCTGGTAACCTATAAACAACAAGTAAGTTGGAATTAAACCAAAGTCACTTGTAAATCTATACTTTAACTAACTTAGACTCTAACGCTTGTTTTGCGCTTACTGATTCTCTTAAGTCACTCGGGTACCCTCGGCTCCACCATTTTTAATAATTTAACCTTTACGAGTTTTAAGGCGATTCCTTCGCGAGTGTCTTACCAACTGCCTAACACACTTACCATAAATGTTTCTTACCCCAATTAGTCATTTAAGGTCCTTAACCAAGGTTTCAAAGTAAGGCGAGGGGAAATGTTTCGTTCGCGAAATGCCGTTACTTAAAACGGTCGTTTCTCCTAAACCGTGCATCAGAATCGAACGAACTACATATCAAAACGAAGCTCGTAACACGAGCTATCTAGAAATGGCAATGGTCATAATCTAGCAGGGGGCTCTCGGGTCCTAATGTTATGCACAAAAACAGTCTAAAGAAAATCGGACGTTACGACGGCTATGTTTACGCGATTTCCCAAATTTAAACCAATTCAAACAACCACAATTTCAACTCCAATTCACAACCCAATCAACCTCCATCTAAACTACATTACAACAGCCCCAAATCAACTCAATTTTAACATTCATACTTATGCCTAAGCTTGAATTTAACCATACTACATTCTTTTAACCAAAACAACAAGATTTACCATTCCATTTCAATACCACTTCAACCCAAACTCTAAACCACAAACATTAAGCTACAATATCACCATAATAATCAAAATCATCTTATAATACATAGGAATCTAGGGTTTGGAGATGATATACCTTCCTTGAAGTGGTGAGAGTAGCTAGGAAGCCTTAAGAACCTTTGAGAAGTCTTAGGGATGCTTGGATCTTAAAGGAAAACAAGAAAAATTTCAAGTTAAAAACTTGAAAACACTATTCATTGTCTTCTTCATTGATTTAATAAAGAAGATTGAGAAAGAATTGATGGGTTTAAACTCATGATATAGCCCTAACTATGCATAAGGATGATTAGGGAATTAACTCACCAATTTAGGAAGCTTGGATCTTGAATTTTTGAAATTTCTTGCCTTTGGAATAGTAAAAAGCCGAGAGCAATTTGAAGAATAATGCCTTGGTTTCTTTTTGTTTTGATGAAGAATGAATTATTTGGCTTGGTTGATTTGGTTTTGTTTTGTTTTTTATTAATTACCAATTTAACCTTGATTTTGGGTGGTTAAAAATCCACCACATCTCCTTCCTTCCCATGTCATGCCTATGTCATATTGTGATGTCATCTTTCCCTCCTTGTCCTCTTCTCATTGGTTGGGTGACATCACTCTCTCTAATCCCTTTGCTTAACTTCCTAATTGTTTGCCTAATGACCTTTGATCTGTTATACGGTTCGCTTAACTTTCATTTTCGTTTATCGTTTGAAGGATCATACCCGGGATCTTATTACTTAGGTTCCCTTAACCTTTCTCAATACATTATATTCCTTTTTATGATCCTCTATTATAATCCTTTAATTTAAATCCTTTTATCCTGTTACCTTATATTCAATTCTCTCAGTATCTAGTGTATTTCCGGGAAAAGTCAAAGTGTTCGGAATTGGATTCTGACGATCTTTACATACACTCATATACCATATAGAGTACTAATAAAATCTCAGAATATCCATAATAGAACCCCTACATAGTGTGGCATGAAAAGTTTTCTCATTCAGCAAAAACACTATTCACAAGGGTTACAAAAAAAAAGTTGAAAATTTTGGGGGTTATTACAGTCTCCCCTCCTTAAAAGGATTCCGCCCCGGAATCAAACAGAAAACAAATGGGGGTACTTTTCTAGCATTGCGCTCTCTAGTTCCCAAGTCGATTCTTCTATATTATGATTCTGCCATAGTACTCTGACTAGCTTGATCACTATGTGTCTGGCATCCCGATGATACTTCCTTAGCATTGACACATGGAACACATTATGAACTTGTTGCAAGTTAGGGGGTAAGGCTAGCTCGTAAGCTAACTTTCCAATCCGTCTTAATATCTCAAAAGGTCCAATGTATCTTGGGCTTAGTTTTCCTTTCCTTCCGAACCTCATTAATCCCTTCCAAGGGGATACCTTTAGCAGTACTAAGTCCCCGACTTCATATTCCTTGTCCTTTCGGGCTAGGTCTGCATATTTCTTCTGTCTGTCTTGGGCTGCTACCAGCCGTCCTCTGATGAGATCCACTATATCTATGGTCCTTTGGACCACTTCGGGTCCGAGCATCTTCCGCTCTCCTACTTCATCCCAGTATAAGGGAGATCGACACCTTCTTCCGTACAGGGCCTCATAAGGCGGCATTCCGATGCTAGCATGAAAGCTATTGTTATAAGAAAACTCGATTAACGGCAAGTGATCATCCCAACTCCCTTTAAAGTCTATTGCACAGACTCTCAACATATCCTCTAGTGTCTGGATGGTCCTTTCACTCTGCCCATCCTTCTGGGGATGGTACGCGGTACTCATATTTAACTTGGTCCCCGCACATTCCTGAAAGCTCCTCCAAAATCTGGAGTTGAACCTGGGGTCTCGGTCTGAGACAATGGACGCTGGGACTCCATGTCGCGTCACTATTTCCTTAAGGTAAATGTCCACCAGTCTATCGACTGTGTATCTCTCATTGATAAGAATGAAATGAGCTGACTTTGTCAGTCGGTCTATAATTACCCAAATGGCGTCATGATTGGCTTTCGTCCTTGGCAAGCCTACAATAAAATCCATCGCTATCTGTTCCCATTTCCATTCGGGAATCTCTAGGGGTCGTAAGAGTCCACTGGGTCTCTGGTGCTCTGCCTTTACCCTTTGACAAGTCAAACATTTGTTTACCCATTCTGCTACGTCCCTCTTCATGTTGGGCCACCAGTAATATTCCTTCAAATCCCTATACATCTTGGTACTTCCCGGGTGAATGGAATACCTTGAACTATGGCTTTCATCCAAAATCTCATCTTTAAGCTCTTGAACATTTGGAACCCAAATCTGGTAGGAGTACCTCATTATCCCTTTATCATCTTTCTCAGTATGGATCTCCTCTCCAGTCATTAACTCTCTGCCTTCATTCATTATTTTCTCTTGGCACAATCTGATCTTTTCCAATAACTCTGGCTGCATTGAGATCTCAAAAAGCTTTTCAGTTCCGGTTCCGTTTACCTTTACTTCTATTTCCATTCTCTCAAAATCCCTTATCAATTCTTCCGAAGTCGTTATCATTCTGAGTCTTTCCTTTCTACTAAGGGCAGCAGCCACCACATTGGCTTTCCCTGGATGATAGAGAATCTCACAATCATAGTCCTTGATTAGTTCTAACCATCTTCTCTGGCGCATGTTGAGCTCTTTCTGCGTAAATATGTACTTGAGGCTTTTATGGTCTGTGAAAATATCGCATTTCTCTCCATACAAGTAGTGCCTCCAAATTTTTAAGGCAAATACTATTGCCGCGAGCTCAAGGTCATGAGTAGGATATCTAACCTCATATTCCTTCAATTATCTCGACGCATACGCAATCACTTTACCGTGCTGCATAAGCACACATCCTAATCCTTTGTGCGACGCGTCACTATATATCACAAAATCTCCTTTTCCGTCCGGTAATGCCATACCGGAGCCGTTATCAACCTTTTCTTAATTCCTGAAAATTGTTCTCGCATTTCTCCATCCATTCAAACTGTCTCTGTCTTACGAGTAAGTCCGTGTCAAAGGGGCTGCGATTCTTCACAAAGTCCTGTACAAATCTACGATAGTAGCGCTGGCCAATCCTATGAAAACTCCTTACCTCTGTGGGTGTGGTTGGCCTTTCCCAATTGGAGATCGCCTCTATCTTGGAGGGGTCGCACCAATACTCCTTCTTTATTATCACATGTCCTAAAAACTGTACTTCATTCCGCCAGAACTCACACTTCAAGAATTTGGCATACAACTGCTCCTCTCTGAGTATTCCTAGAGCGATCCTCAAATGCTCTGCATGTTCTGTCTCAGTCCTTGAGTAGATCAAAATATCATCGATAAAAACTATCACACATTTGTCCAAGTACTTCTTAAATACTCTATTCATTAAATCCATGAAAGCCGCTGGGGCGTTGGGTTAATCCAAAGGACATTACCAAGAACTCATAATGCCCATACCTGGTACGGACGCTGTCTTGGGAATATCTTCGGGTTTAATCTTCAGTTGGTGAATTATCCAGTTCTCAGGTCAATCTTGGAAAAATAAACAGCATCCTTTAGCTGGTCGAATAGATCGTCCTAGTCTAGGTAATGGGTACCTGTTCTTTATGGTTAGCTTGTTCAACTCTCGATAGTCTATGCACAACCTCATGCTCCCATCTTTCTTTTAACAAATAAACTGGTGCTCCCCATGGAGACACACTGGGTCTTATCATACCCTTATCCAAGAGTTCCTGCAATTGGATAGCTAATTCCTTCATTCTAACGGGGCTAACCGGTAAGGTGCTTTTGAAACTGGCGCCGTCCCTGGGGCCAACTCAATAGCAAATTCAATCACTCTATCGGGTGGTAATCCCGGAAGGTCTTGTGGGAATATCTTCAAATTCGTTGACTACGGAATATCTTGTAAGTTGGGCACCTCCTTTGCGTGTCCACCACATAGGCTAGGTAAGCCTCCTCCTTTTCGTAGCATCCTTTTGGCCTGGGCCATAGTCAAAAATTTTGCGTCTGCCTCTTTCCTCTAAATATAACTTCTTTCTTCCCTGGGATATTTAACTTAACTTTCCCTTTACAGTCTATCTGAGCATCATTGCTAGATAGCCAGTCCATTCCCAAAATTACATCAAACTCCCCTAATTTAAAAGGATCAGATCAACACTAAAGATTGCTCCCCTATGCCTATCTCACAGGCGGGGTGAATCTGGTTAACAGGAATAATTTCATGATTGGCTATTTCTACTTGTAAGGGTTCTATCAAGGGTTCAGCCTTAAGTCTTAACTTACGCGCAAGGTCCTTTGATATAAAAGATTTAGTTGCTCCCGAATCAAATAAAATTTGCACTGACTGAATTTAGAGAAAGGGTACCTGCTATCACATCTGAATCTTTCATAGCATCCTGGACTGTCATGTTGAAAGTTGCAGTAGGTGGCTTATTAGAAGCAGCCTGCTTGCTCCCGAAGCTGCTGGTTTGTTCATTGGGCATTCCCTCTTCCAATGACCCGGGCGTCCACACTGATGACAAGTGGTGGTTGGAATGACGGCAGGGGTTGATGATGGGCACTTAGTTGAATAGGACCTTCCCGACCGCACTTAAAGCAGGTTACTGGCTTTCCTTTACACTCCCCAGTGTGATTCCTTCCACATATGTTACAGGCTGGCAATGGGGGTCGAGACTGGTTGGATAGGACATTCTTGACTTCTGGCCGCCCTGGCTCACACTCATTGGCCGCTTAAACCCAGTGTTCCTTCCTGGTAGGGACACTGCTCCTCGATTAAATCTAGTTGGGAAGCTCCTTCCTGCGGAACCTCCACCCATGCTCATACTTTTCCTCTTTATTCCTTTCTTCTCTCTTTCCTTCTGCATCTGTTCACTTCAACTTCTACAATCGTTGCCTTTTGCACCAGAGTGGCATAGTCCGTAAGCTCAAGGATTGCCACCCTATTCTGAATCCACGGTTTCAGTCCCTGCTGAAACCTCCTAGCTTTCTTTTCCTCGGTGCTCACAAATTCGGCACAAACCTTGATAACTCAGTAAATTTCGCTTCGTACTCTGCTACAGACAAGTTATTCTGCTTTAGCTCCAAGAACTTGAGCTCCATCTGGTTTTCCATAAACCTCGGGAAATACTTTCCCAGAAACAACTGACTAAATCTCTCCCAGGTTATAATAGCATCTGTCTCCATGTTTTTCTTGGCCTCCCACCAGTAGTTAGCTTCTCCTTTCAGAAGGTAGGTAGCAAATACAGTCTTCTGTGCCTCATCGGTACTCAAAATCTCAAAGGATTTCTCCATTTCCTTTAACCATGCCCTTGCCTCAACTGGGTCGGCTGATCGTGGAACTCAGGGGGCTTAAGGGACTTAAAAGCCCTGAAAGAGTTTGCCACAGTATTGTTATTTCCTTGAGGGGGTGGGTTGGGTTGACGTTCCAAATTCTGCCTTAGGAGTTGCATGAACTGGCCCATGGGATCCATGCCTGGGTTTGGTACTGGTTGCTCAACCTCAGTTTCTCCTTCTTCAGCCTCTATCTCAAATCCCTCAACATCATATATTTCCTCTTCCTCTTCATACAGGGAGTCATCCTGTTCCACATAATCCTCATCTTCCTCTTCACTGTGTTCCTGGTTCCTATCATCCTGGTTATGGCTTCCCTGGTCCTCAGATCCAGGGTTCGCCCTAGTTCCAATCTTTCTTGGCGGCATGATTCTGATAATAAAAAAAATTATTGGGAAATTCAACGTTAGGTCACAATCATATACAACATTGTGCCTTGCACAGCTTATAATGGGGAGAACGTATATCGCAATTCTATTATTTTATGACAGTTCTAATACGAAGTGCAGTAATAATAATGATAAAAACAGTGACCTCGTCACTAAGGAACTGAACCGAAAGGAAACAAATATATACATAATGCGAGAAATACATAGTTTGATCTGGTCAAAAGTACAACAGTGCTACAGCCATCTGTCCCAAAAGTGATACACAAGAGTCTATCTGTCTAGTCAGAAAAAGGGATGCTATATACAAGTAACTATCCCGGAAAATTGGCTCTTACTAAGGCCTCGGCTAACTAGACAACTAGACTATTCCATCGTCTCCTGAATCACACCGGAGCGGGTCAGCTCCCATACCCTTTCCATCGCACGACGGAAGATATAGTCGGCCTGCCGCCTGGAGATCCTACCATGCCTGTCCCCCTGGAGAGATCTGAGTCTCGCTCGGGATGTGAGCTCTATCCCCGTAAGCTCCCTCCTCAAGGATCGGGTATAGAAGCCCTAGTCTCATAAGCTCGGGTACGCCTACCGCCCTCTCCGCATCCAACTCCCTTGGCCTCATCCAGTCGGGCCTCGGCAACAGCCACTCGGGTCCTCAGAACATCCTGAACATATCCATGAGCTAACGAAGACTGCCTGTGGGCAGGGTCAAGAGGTGGTGAATCCGGAGCCGCTGAGGGTGCCTCCTCGGTCTGCCTAGGCTCGGAAGTATGGGTCTCTGAGCTGTCATCATAGGAATCCAAGATAGTGGTGGAGGGGTAGGAGCTCTGACCACCGGAAGTGTGGGTAAAGGGGTACCAGCATACACTACCATAGGTCCAACACGCTCCTCAGCTACTGGGACCTCATCCGGGTCCTCCTCATCTGGAATAGCAATAACCTCTGTCTCTGACTCCTCTGAGGGGTCCTCCTCATCTGAAATAGCAATGACCTCCATCTCTGACTCCTCTGAGGGGTCCTCCTCATCCTCCTCCATCTCAGGCTCCTCCTGATCCTCAACATCTAGCAGTGCCTCATCATGCTCACGCTCGAACATCTCAGGGTCCTCTATCTCAGGCGCCTACACATTAAACGAGCTAAGTTACTATCATGATACTTATAAGGGTTCCCGTAAGGGTTTTAACTGTCAGCACTACTTTAAGTAGTCCGACCATGAACTTGGCAAGAGTTCTTATTATCTTTGTGAGTTTGTTATTATATCGTCGCATCATCTCTGAGGTTTATAACGCTTAGCTCTGATACCATTTCTGTAACACCCCCAGATCCGGGGTCGGGGATCCGGGTCGTCACGGTCTTTCTTTCCACATATCACTTCACTTAATTAATAATAAATAACCTTATGATGTGACCCCACACTAACACACACCACAACCCGTTATAGTCTCAGAGATGAAATTGAAATAAGTACAAGTCTTTGAATCCACAATTTAAAAGTTATTATAACCCAAAATGATTACTTGATAATTTACAGTTAATTGCCATTATCTGCCACAAGTTAATTATACATAATTTGATTCTCAAAAGTAGAGTGCCTGGTCTACCAATAGATCTACCTCTGCAGCTATAGCACTACAACATCATCGGGAAGACGCGGGACGCTTCCCACGCTGTAATATCCTATATTTTCAAATCTTATTATTATAATTATTTGGAATTATTTATGTGAATTTTATGTGAATTTTGGTGAATTATCTGATAAGTGGAATGGATGTTTGGGTGTTTATATGTGATATTATTTGAATATTTGAATTATTATATGTCTAGAATAAAATATAGATAATTGTGATATTTTTCTGGTAATTTTTGGACTGTTAGATGATTTTATATTAATTTATGAATTATTAATTATTTTCTGAATAATTATCAAAATTATTTATAAAGCCGGGAATCATCCGACTTCAACCGTTTTTGCGTTTTTACAACCCGAAACTCTTCCGAAAACTCCTTCCTAACCTAATCTGGTAATTCCGGACATTTTCCGTGTTTTGACTTTTTTCGATCCGGATTACGGTTTGACCCGTGCGCGGCCCGGCGCAATATTTTCGATACGATAGTTATTTCGGTAATCAATAAAACCCGTATTTTCAAGAGACGGGATATTTTTATATTATTCTCGTATATAATATTTTATAAAAAGCTCGGTTTTTGATAATTATCCAATTTTGGTATTAAATCGGATCGTTATGTAGTTACTTAGCGGCTAAGCAACTAATTTAATGATCCAAAACGATATAAAATGATCCAGAACGATCCAATATTCCATAAATATAAATAGCTTTTTATTTATTAATAATAATTATTAAAAATCAGTTTTTATTTTTATTTTTCAGAAAATCAGATTTTTCTCTCAAGAATTAGGGTTAGGGTTTTGATTTGTTCTTGAAAATCAAAGCAAACTTGGGAATGAATCTGTGGTCCAAATCACAAGTATGAATATCCGTTTTGAAGCCCTTGAAGAGGCCGATCTTTTGGTACAAGAATCATAATTTAAGGTTGGATATTTTGTGAATTCGTTTTTAGGGTTCATTATTCGAAATTGGGATTTTGAATTATGATGATTGTTTGATTGTTTTGATGTTATAAGTAGTTCTATATGACGATTTCTAGTCGTATTACGTATAAAATTGTAGTGTTTGAATTCAGGAATGATATAGTCGAGTTATATTTTTTTTGATTTTTTTTAGTTCGAATTTTCAGTTTAATCTTGAGTTTTTGATTGTTCTTGATGCCATGAATAGATTGTAGGTGATGTTAGCTTTATTTTGGTACCAAGAACGCAGATTTTGGTTAAGAATTGAAGAAATTACGTTCTGGCCGGAATTTGATCGGAATTCGATCGGTTTTTGCTTTCGGACGATCGATTATTGATGTTGTTTGTTTTTTTAGATTTCTGGGTTGATGAGGAGTTATATGGTGTTGAATTCGGGACGAACGGCGTTGTTTTTGGCCGTGAATTGCTTCGACCGGAAACAAGAACGTCGCCGGCCGGTTTCTGGAATTTTTCCAGATTCCGGCGGCTGTTCTTCATTTTCCGGCGAAGTTCTTCAGCCTGCCGCCGTTCGATCCAAGGTAGAAGATGACCTCCGACTTAAACGTGTTTCTGGATATTTATTTTTAGAAATAAATCAAAATTCATTTCTTATTTTCCAAAATCATTTCTTTTGGATTCTAAAAATCATTTAATTATTATTTTAAATTCTAAAAATTATTTACTTAATTATTTTAAATTCCAAAAATTATTTTCTTTTATAATTTTCAAAAAAATCCGAAAATTTTATTCATTTAAATTGATTAATTATTTTGATAATTAACCTGTTTATTTAGATAATTTGTATTAATTTTATTTTAATTCCAAAAATTATGGAAAAATCATTTTTAATTCTGATTTTTCCTAGATATTGATTTAAAAATTATCTTGAGCTTTCAAAATTTATATTTTGGTATTTAAAAATCAATTAATATTATTATTAATTGATTTATTCTTCTTTTATTCGTAATAAATAAACCGTTTGTCCGTTTAATATGAAACGAACGTGTACAGACTCAGAAAAATATTCCGCTTTCATTAAAAATACTTTCGAGACCCAAATCCTTTTTGTTTCGAAAGGTCGTTTGTTTTACAAGTTATTCTGAGTCGATTATTGATCGAAAAATCATATTTTTGACCTGATTTCAGTTTTAAACATATCGAGTCGACCCTTTTGACGAACTGAGTCATATGTGATATGAATTAAGTGATACATGAGTTATGTGCTTATGTGCTATGTGAATTGTGTGTGTGTGGATTAAGAGTCCTGTGTTTGTCTGTTATATTTATATGTGGGCTATCGTATGGGTAGACGATAGGGTTTTGACGCGCCGTTCGTCAAGTAATTATCATTTAGACAATTAAATCTATATCTTTTAATTATAGATGTGGATCTCTCGAGTTGATCAAGACAAGACGTTGGATAAAGAATGAAATGGAATGGTATTGGATATCTGGCTTCTAGCAATTGCATGAGCAGTATATCAGTAAAGTGTTGAAAAGAAGGACGGTGATGTTTTGAGACAGAATATCAGAATAGATGTGGTTTTGCGAGTGTGATTAACTGCTAAAAAAAAACTCAAAGGCAAGTATCCCTGACTTCACTTATCATTCAAGTGACGTTTATTTCAAATCATATTATGCAAGTATTTCTATCATCACTTATTATTCAAGTGATCTTTATTTTGAATCGTATCATGCAAGTATTGTTTTCCCTATTTCAGTTTAGAATCGATAAATGGTTTACATATCGCTGAATTAAATTATTCTATTTACGCAAGTACCCTCTGCTATTCTATGTTCAGAATAGTCAAGTGATTTTACTTATCCAATTATTGGATTTATAAATGTTTTGGGATTTTGAGAAAAGTGATTTGGTTGCGAATATTCATACCCAAGAATTGGGGGAATAAAATTATTTCGGGTGTCGGTTATTATGACCCCATTTCAATAAAAGGTTTTAAGATTGGATCATAATTGCGTAAGTGACCGGGACGGACGGTCCAGCGGAGGGCTATTTCTAAGTGCCATATGAAATATTATGACACCATTTTGCCACAGACTAGTTATGCCTTTTATTTGAGTACTAGTGATTTTGGGGTCACGTTTCTACGAATCATGACCTTGTGCTATCACACGGGCTGATCAGCATGTGATAGTACGTCCGTCGGAGAATGATCATAATCTAAATTATCATATCATTTTTGATATTCATAGAATAAATGATTTATCAACTGTTTCTGTTTTGGAATAATGGTAAAGTGCGGTTTTGATTCAGATTGTGATTTATGCTGATACTTACGTTGTTGTTAAATATCAAAGGTGGTATTAGTATAGATGAATGATGTTGACTTCAGTATGGAATGTTGTGAGCATTAAAGTTCGTATTGATATCTAATTTGATATGACAACAAAATAAGTATTAATTTCCAGAGTTCAGTTTTGAATAAAGTTTATGATTCAATCCATAATCATTGTTTCATGTTATTGTTGTTTACGATATTTCCGTAAACACTATTTTACGAGCTTTGCTCTCGTCAAGATTCAAAGTATTGCTGAAGCATTTCGCTCAAAAATATCAAAATGGTTTTGAATATAATTAAGGAATTAAATCTGGGATTCCTCAACTAAGGTTTTATGATTCAGCAATTATGATTTTAAATGTGTTGCTCTGATGCAGATGTCGGTTTTATATCAAACGACCCTATATTTACTATAATGATCTTGCTGAGCATTTCTTCCGCTCATACTTGCCTGTTTTTAAATTTTTAACCTCCAGTGAGGATTAGCTTGCTGTTTAGCCGCGTAATTCGAGGAAGCAAAGAAGAAGCTTTTCGAAGGTGGTTGGTCCAGGGTTTGCGGACTAGTGTAAATTTTATTATGTAAAGTTGTTTATATTATATTATATTATAGTTGTGTATTTTATTTAGGCCTAGTATACTTCATTTCGAAGTTATACTAGCGGGTTAAGTTTGGATATTGAGAATTATTGTAAAGAGTTTTGAAAGAAAGTGAAAAAAAAAATTATTGTGGAATTTGGATATCTTGTTTCTAGAACTGTAACCTTAAAAGATCTTGGATTAGTTTGGGGTCATTTATGATAAATATCTTCCGCTGGCATTTATTATTTGATTTAACAGGTTATTTTGGATTGAGGTTTCATCGTGACGACCAAATCCTCTAACCCCGGATTTGGGGGCGTTACAGGTTGGTATCAGAGCTGAGGTTATAGTAGACTAGAAACGAGAGTGTGTAGGAGTGTGTATAGCTATGTGAGGACGTTTGAGCTCATATCGAGTTCCTGTTGGACTATTGAATATAGTACCAACGAATAAGTTAAGATAAGGCGTATTTGTTTGAGATGATTATGCTGAGCTGGATGGAACTCCGGGAAACTGCAAACTTATATGGTGGAATCTTTCGAGGCTACTACAATTCGACGACGATGGGGATTATTGATATCTTTGGAACGGTAAAGAGCGTCTAGAATCAGAGGGCGAGTCAACTGAAGAGTTCAAATTGAAGATAAATATTAAGACTTTGGTAATACCTTCTCTTTTTATAACTTCTTTTATCATCTCTCAAAAAGAAGTAATTGTTAGAGGATATATTCCCTAACACTCATTTTCAATCATAACTGTGTTTTAAATGTGCCAGAGGCTGTCATGAAGCCTATTTTTCAGGTTTTGATAGCTTTGTCAAGTTATGATAATTTAATTCCACTTTTCTTAGTTGGTGAATAGTTTCTTGATGATGTGACACCATTTGCTCATTTGGTGACATAATTTTGTTCTCTAGATTTCATTTCCTTCAGAAATATCAGCTTTGAAATCCTTTCAGTTTTATTCATTTGATTTTGGATTCCTTTGATATTCTTTTATTCTGACTGAGTTGAACAACCCTAATTATAGGGGACACAAGGTATCCCTGTCTGTGTGATAGGAGTTGGATGGAACGCCATCACTTGTGTGTATTGTGAATACATGAAGGTTAACAACCTTTAGTAGTGTCTTAATTTGGACACGCAATACCAAGTTCGTTTGATCATATTGATCTCTCAGTTATTCTTTTATTTCAACAATACTTTTTCTCCAATTCAGATTCTATCATGTTATGATATGAAATTCTTTTCTTTTCTATGATTTTGTCATTCCAAATATTCGAAGGTATGCCAATCAAGTTAAGTTGAGTATCCTGGTCAAGTCAAAGTAAGGCGGTGTGATGGAAAGTTGGTTAGAAAACCCTTAGTATTTTCTTCTGCTGATTCCGAGGACGGAATCCTTATAAGGGGGGTAGATTGTAATATCCTATATTTTCAAATCTTATTATTATAATTATTTGGAATTATTTATATGAATTTTATGTGAATTTTGGTGAATTATCTGATAAGTGGAATGGATGTTTGGGTGTTTATATGTGATATTATTTGAATATTTGAATTATTATATGTCTAGAATAAAATATAGATAATTGTGATATTTTTCTGGTAATTTTTGGACTGTTAGATGATTTTATATTAATTTATGAATTATTAATTATTTTCTGAATAATTATCAAAATTATTTTATAAAGCCGGGAATCATACGACTTCAACCGTTTTTGCGTTTTTACAACCCGAAACTCTTCCGAAAACTCCTTCCTAACCTAATCTGGTAATTCCGGACATTTTCCGTGTTTTGACTTTTTCGATCCGGATTACGGTTTGACCCGTGCGCGGCCCGGCGCAATATTTCGATACGATAGTTATTTCGGTAATCAATAAAACCCGTATTTTCGAGAGACGGGATATTTTTATATTATTCTCGTATATAATATTTTATAAAAAGCTCGGTTTTGATAATTATCCAATTTTGGTATTAAATCGGATCGTTATTGTAGTTACTTAGCGGCTAAGCAACTAATTTAATGATCCAAAACGATATAAAATGATCCAGAACGATCCAATATTCCATAAATATAAATAGCTTTTTATTTATTAATAATAATTATTAAAAATCAGTTTTTATTTTTATTTTTCAGAAAATCAGATTTTTCTCTCAAGAATTAGGGTTAGGGTTTTGATTTGTTCTTGAAAATCAAAGCAAACTTGGGAATGAATCTGTGGTCCAAATCACAAGTATGAATATCCGTTTTGAAGCCCTTGAAGAGGCCGATCTTTTGGTACAAGAATCATAATTTAAGGTTGGATATTTTGTGAATTCGTTTTTAGGGTTCATGATTCGAAATTGGGATTTTGAATTATGATGATTGTTTGATTGTTTTGATGTTATAAGTAGTTCTATATGACGATTTCTAGTCGTATTACGTATAAAATTGTAGTGTTTGAATTCGGGAATGATATAGTCAAGTTATATTTTTTTGATTTTTTTTTAGTTCGAATTTTCAGTTTAATCTTGAGTTTTTGATTGTTCTTGATGCCATGAATAGATTGTAGGTGATGTTAGCTTTATTTTGGTACCAAGAACGCAGATTTTGGTTAAGAATTGAAGAAATTACGTTCTGGCCGGAATTTGATCGGAATTCGATCGGTTTTTGCTTTCGGACAATCGATTATTGATGTTGTTTGTTTTTTTAGATTTCTGGGTTGATGAGGAGTTATATGGTGTTGAATTCGGGACGAACGGCGTTGTTTTTGGCCGTGAATTGCTTCGACCGGAAACAAGAACGTCGCCGGCCGGTTTCTGGAATTTTTCCAGATTCCGGCGGCTGTTCTTCATTTTCCGGCGGCTGTTCTTCATTTTCCGGCGAAGTTCTTCAGCCTGCCGCCGTTCGATCCAAGGTAGAAGATGACCTCCGACTTAAACGTGTTTCTGGATATTTATTTTTAGAAATAAATCAAAATTCATTTCTTATTTTCCAAAATCATTTCTTTTGGATTCTAAAAATCATTTAATTATTATTTTAAATTCTAAAAATTATTTACTTAATTATTTTAAATTCCAAAAATTATTTTCTTTTATAATTTTCAAAAAAAATCCGAAAATTTTATTCATTTAAATTGATTAATTATTTTGATAATTAACCTGTTTATTTAGATAATTTGTATTAATTTTATTTTAATTCCAAAAATTATGGAAAAATCATTTTTAATTCTGATTTTTCCTAGATATTGATTTAAAAATTATCTTGAGCTTTTAAAATTTATATTTTGGTATTTAAAAATCAATTAATATTATTATTAATTGATTTATTCTTCTTTTATTCGTAATAAATAAACCGTTTGTCCGTTTAATATGAAACGAACGCGTACAGACTCAGAAAAATATTCCGCTTTCATTAAAAATACTTTCGAGACCCAAATCCTTTTTGTTTCGAAAGGTCGTTTGTTTTACAAGTTATTCTGAGTCGATTATTGATCGAAAAATCATATTTTTGACCTGATTTCAGTTTTAAACATATCGAGTCGACCCTTTTGACGAACTGAGTCATATGTGATATGAATTAAGTGATACATGAGTTATGTGCTTATGTGCTATGTGAATTGTGTGTGTGTGGATTAAGAGTCCTGTGTTTGTCTGTTATATTTATATGTGGGCTATCGTATGGGTAGACGATAGGGTTTTGACGCGCCGTTCGTCAAGTAATTATCATTTAGACAATTAAATCTATATCTTTTAATTATAGATGTGGATCTCTCGAGTTGATCAAGACAAGACGTTGGATAAAGAATGAAATGGAATGGTATTGGATATCTGGCTTCTAGCAATTGCATGAGCAGTATATCAGTAAAGTGTTGAAAAGAAGGACGGTGATGTTTTGAGACAGAATATCAGAATAGATGTGGTTTTGCGAGTGTGATTAACTGCTAAAAAAAAACTCAAAGGCAAGTATCCCTGACTTCACTTATCGTTCAAGTGACGTTTATTTCAAATCATATTATGCAAGTATTTCTATCATCACTTATTATTCAAGTGATCTTTATTTTGAATCGTATCATGCAAGTATTGTTTTCCCTATTTCAGTTTAGAATCGATAAATGGTTTACATATCGCTGAATTAAATTATTCTGTTTACGCAAGTACCCTCTGCTATTCTATGTTCAGAATAGTCAAGTGATTTTACTTATCCAATTATTGGATTTATAAATGTTTTGGGATTTTGAGAAAAGTGATTTGGTTGCGAATATTCATACCCAAGAATTGGGGGAATAAAATTATTTCGGGTGTCGGTTATTATGACCCCATTTCAATAAAAGGTTTTAAGATTGGATCATAATTGCGTAAGTGACCGGGACGGACGGTCCAGCGGAGGGCTATTTCTAAGTGCCATATGAAATATTATGACACCATTTTGCCACAGGCTAGTTATGCCTTTTATTTGAGTACTAGTGATTTTGGGGTCACGTTTCTACGAATCATGACCTTGTGCTATCACACGGGCTGATCAGCATGTGATAGTACGTCCGTCGGAGAATGATCGTAATCTAAATTATCATATCATTTTTGATATTCATAGAATAAATGATTTATCAACTGTTTCTGTTTTGGAATAATGGTAAAGTGCGGTTTTGATTCAGATTGTGATTTATGCTGATACTTACGTTGTTGTTAAATATCAAAGGTGGTATTAGTATAGATGAATGATGTTGACTTCAGTATGGAATGTTGTGAGCATTAAAGTTCGTATTGATATCTAATTTGATATGACAACAAAATAAGTATTAATTTCCAGAGTTCAGTTTTGAATAAAGTTTATGATTCAATCCATAATCATTGTTTCATGTTATTGTTGTTTACGATATTTCCGTAAACACTATTTTACGAGCTTTGCTCTCGTCAAGATTCAAAGTATTGCTGAAGCATTTCGCTCAAAAATATCAAAATGGTTTTGAATATAATTAAGGAATTAAATCTGGGATTCCTCAACTAAGGTTTTATGATTCAGCAATTATGATTTTAAATGTGTTGCTCTGATGCAGATGTCGGTTTTATATCAAACGACCCTATATTTACTATAATGATCTTGCTGAGCATTTCTTCCGCTCATACTTGCCTGTTTTTAAATTTTTAACCTCCAGTGAGGATTAGCTTGCTGTTTAGCCGCGTAATTCGAGGAAGCAAAGAAGAAGCTTTTCGAAGGTGGTTGGTCCAGGGTTTGCGGACTAGTGTAAATTTTATTATGTAAAGTTGTTTATATTATATTATATTATAGTTGTGTATTTTATTTAGGCCTAGTATACTTCATTTCGAAGTTATACTAGCGGGTTAAGTTTGGATATTGAGAATTATTGTAAAGAGTTTTGAAAGAAAGTGAAAAAAAAAATTATTGTGGAATTTGGATATCTTGTTTCTAGAACTGTAACCTTAAAAGATCTTGGATTAGTTTGGGGTCATTTATGATAAATATCTTCCGCTGGCATTTATTATTTGATTTAACAGGTTATTTTGGATTGAGGTTTCATCGTGACGACCAAATCCTCTGACCCCGGATTTGGGGGCGTTACACTATAAGAGTCACTTTACATCATATACATCCAATTTGACATCCTTTTACCACCTATTAATGCCACATTCATACAAGTTAATTTTGTTCCACATTTTGGCTCTAATCAACCATGTAAGTCACTGTTCACCATATTAGAGTACCTTTGCACCCTATAAGAGTCACTTGCCCCATATATTGATACAATTAACATGTTAACATCACGTGAATGCAATTAGACATTCTTTAACCACCTCTTGGTACCCCTTTCCTACAAGTCAATTTTGGGCCACATTTTGGCTCTAATCAATCATGTAAGTGACTTCTCACCAAATTAGAGTCACTTTGCACCTTATAAAAGTCACTTGCCATCATATATTGGTACAATTAACATGTTAACATCACGTACATGTAATTAGAAATCCTTTTATCACCTCTTAGTACCATATTCATACAAGTCAATTTTGTTCCACATTTTGGTTCTAATTAACCATGTTAGTCACTTCTCACCATATTAGTCACTTTGCATCCTATAAGACTCACTTTCCACCATACATGCAACAATTGACATGTTAACATCATATACATCCAATTTGACATCCTTTTACCACCTTTCAATGCAACTTTCGAACAAGTTATTTTTTTTCCACATTTTGGTTCTAATCAACCATGTAAGTCACTTTACACCATATTAGAGTCACTTTGCACCCTATAAGAGTCACTTGCCACCAAATATTGATATAATTAACATGTTAACATCATGTACATGCAATTAGACATCCTTTAACCACCTCTTGGTACCCCTTTCCTACAAGTCAATTTTAGGCCACATTTTGGCTCTAATCAATCATGTAAGTGACTTCTCACCATATTAGAGACACTTTGGAGTCACTTGCCATCATATATTGGTACAATTAACATGTTAACATCATGTACATGCAATTAGAAATCCTTTTACCACCTCTTAGTGCCATATTCATACAAGTCAATTTTGGTCCACATTTTGGTTCTAATTAATCATGTTAGTCACTTTTCACCATATTAGAGTCACTTTGCACCCTATAAGAGTCACTTTCCACCATATATACAACAATTGACATGTTAACATCATATAAATCCAATTTGACATCCTTTTACCACCTATTAATGCAACTTTCAAATAAGTTAATTTTGTTCCACATTTTGGCTCTAATCAACCATGTAAGTCACTCTTCACCATATAAGAACCATTTTGCACCCTATAAGAGTCACTTGCCACCAAATATTGATATAATTAACATGTTAACATCATGTACATGCAATTAGACATTATTTAACCACCTCTTGGTACCCCTTTCGTACAAGTCAATTTTGGGCCACATTTTGGCTCTAATCAATCATGTAAGTGACTTCTCACCATATTAGAGTCACTTTGCACCTTATAAGAGTCACTTGCCATCATATATTGGTACAATTAACATGTTAACATCATGTACATGCAATTAGAAATCCTTTTACCACCTCTTAGTGCCATATTCATACAAGCCAATTTTGGTCCACATTTTGGTTCTAATTAACCATGTTAGTCACTTTTCACCATATTAGAGTCACTTTGCACTCTATAAGAGTCAGTTTCCACCATATATACAACAATTGACATGTTAATATCATTTACATCCAATTTGACATCCTTTTACCACCTATTAATGCAACTTTCAAACAAGTTAATTTTGTTCCACATTTTGGCTCTAATCAAACATGTAAGTCACTCTTCACCATATTAGAGTCACTTTGCACCCTATAAGAGTCACTTGCCACCAAATATTGATATAATTAACATGTTAACATCATGTATATGCAATTAGATATCCTTTAACCACCTCTTAGTACCCCTTTCGTAGAGACAATTTTGGGCCACATTTTGGCTCTAATCAATCATGTAAGTGACTTCTCACCATATTAGAGTCACTTTGCACCTTATAAGTGTCACTTGCCATCATATATAGGTATAATTAACATGTTAACATCATGTAAATTCAATTAGAAATCCTTTTACCACCTCTTAGTGCCATATTCATACAAGTCAATTTTTTTCCACATTTTGGTTCTAATTAACCATGTTAGTCACTTCTCACCATATTAGAGTCACTTTGCACCCTATAAGAGTCACTTTACATCATATACATCCAATTTGACATCCTTTTACCACCTATTAATGCCACATTCATACAAGTTAATTTTGTTCCACATTTTGGCTCAAATGAACCATGTAAGTCACTGTTCACCATATTAGAGTACCTTTGCACCCTATAAGAGTCACTTGCCCCATATATTGATATAATTAACATGTTAACATCACGTGAATGCAATTAGACATTCTTTAACCACCTCTTGGTACCCCTTTCCTACAAGTCAATTTTGGGCCACATTTTGGCTCTAATCAATCATGTAAGTGACTTCTCACCAAATTAGAGTCACTTTGCACCTTATAAAAGTCACTTGCCATCATATATTGGTACAATTAACATGTTAACATCACGTACATGTAATTAGAAATCTTTTTATCACCTCTAAGTACCATATTCATACAAGTCAATTTTGTTCCACATTTTGGTTCTAATTAACCATGTTAGTCACTTCTCACCATATTAGTCACTTTGCATACTATAAGAGTCACTTTCCACCATACATGCAACAATTGACATGTTAACATCATATACATCCAATTTGACATCCTTTTACCACCTTTCAATGCAACTTTCGAACAAGTTATTTTTTTTCCACATTTTGGTTCTAATCAACCATGTAAGTCACTTTACACCATATTAGAGTCACTTTGCACCCTATAAGAGTCACTTGCCACCAAATATTGATATAATTAACATGTTAACATCATGTACATGCAATTAGACATCCTTTAACCACCTCTTGGTACCCCTTTCCTACAAGTCAATTTTAGGCCACATTTTGGCTCTAATCAATCATGTAAGTGACTTCTCACCATATTAGAGACACTTCGCACCTTATAAGAGTCACTTGCCATCATATATTGGTACAATTAACATGTTAACATCATGTACATGCAATTAGAAATCCTTTTACCACCTCTTAGTGCCATATTCATACAAGTCAATTTTGGTCCACATTTTGGTTCTAATTAATCATGTTAGTCACTTTTCACCATATTAGAGTCACTTTGCACCCTATAAGAGTCACTTTCCACCATATATACAACAATTGACATGTTAACATCATATAAATCCAATTTGACATCCTTTTACCACCTATTAATGCAACTTTCAAACAAGTTAATTTTGTTCCACATTTTGGCTCTAATCAACCATGTAAGTCACTCTTCACCATATAAGAGCCATTTTGCACCCTATAAGAGTCACTTGCCACCAAATATTGATATAATTAACATGTTAACATCATGTACATGCAATTAGACATTATTTAACCACCTCTTGGTACCCCTTTCATACAAGTCAATTTTGGGCCACATTTTGGCTCTAATCAATCATGTAAGTGACTTCTCACCATATTAGAGTCACTTTGCACCTTATAAGAGTCACTTGCCATCATATATTGGTACAATTAACATGTTAACATCATGTACATGCAATTAGAAATCCTTTTACCACCTCTTAGTGCCATATTCATACAAGCCAATTTTGGTCCATATTTTGGTTCTAATTAACCATGTTAGTCACTTCTCACCATATTAGAGTCACTTTGCACCCTATAAGAGTCACTTTCCACCATATATGCAACAATTGACATGTTAGCATCATATACATCCAATTTGACATCTTTTTACCACCTATTAATGCAACTTTCAAACAAGTTAATTTTGTTCCACATTTTGGCTCTAATCAACCTTGTAAGTCACTCTTCACCATATTAGAGTCACTTTGCACCTTATAAGAGTCACTTGCCACCAAATATTGATATAATTAACATTTTAACATCATGTACATGCAATTAGATATCCTTTAACCACCTCTTAGTACCCCTTTCATACAAGTCAATTTTGGGCCACATTTTGGCTCTAATCAATCATGTAAGTGACTTCTCACCATATTATAGTCACTTTACAACTTATAAGAGTCACTTGCCATCATATATTGGTACAATTAACATGTTAACATCATGTACATGCAATTAGAAATCCTTTTACCACCTCTTAGTGCCATATTCATACAAGCCAATTTTGGTCCACATTTTGGTTCTAATTAACCATGTTAGTCACTTTTCACCATATTAGAGTCACTTTGCACCCTATAAGAGTCAGTTTCCACCATATATACAACAATTGACATGTTAATATCATTTACATCCAATTTGACATCCTTTTACCACCTATTAATGCAACTTTCAAACAAGTTAATTTTGTTCCACATTTTGGCTCTAATCAAACATGTAAGTCACTCTTCACCATATTAGAGTCACTTTGCACCCTATAAGAGTCACTTGCCACCAAATATTGATATAATTAACATGTTAACATCATGTACATGCAATTAGATATCCTTTAACCACCTCTTAGTACCCCTTTCGTAGAGACAATTTTGGACCACATTTTGGCTCTAATCAATCATGTAAGTGACTTCTCACCATATTTGAGTCACTTTGCACCTTATAAGTGTCACTTGCCATCATATATAGGTACAATTAACATGTTAACATCATGTAAATGCAATTAGAAATCCTTTTACCACCTCTTAGTGCCATATTCATACAAGTCAATTTTGTTCCACATTTTAATTCTAATTAACCATGTTAGTCACTTCTCACCATATTAGAGTCACTTTCCACCCTATAAGAGTCACTTTACATCATATACATCCAATTTGACATCCTTTTACCACCTATTAATGCCACATTCATACAAGTTAATTTTGTTCCACATTTTGGCTCTAATCAACCATGTAAGTCACTGTTCACCATATTATAGTACCTTTGCACCCTATAAGAGTCACTTGCCCCATATATTGATACAATTAACATGTTAACATCACGTGAATGCAATTAGACATTCTTTAACCACCTCTTGGTACCCCTTTCCTACAAGTCAATTTTGGGCCACATTTTGGCTCTAATCAATCATGTAAGTGACTTCTCACCAAATTAGAGTCACTTTGCACCTTATAAAAGTCACTTGCCATCATATATTGGTACAATTAACATGTTAACATCACGTACATGTAATTAGAAATCCTTTTATCACCTCTAATTACCATATTCATACAAGTCAATTTTGTTCCACATTTTGGTTCTAATTAACCATGTTAGTCACTTCTCACCATATTAGTCACTTTGCATCCTATAAGAGTCACTTTCCACCATACATGCAACAATTGACATGTTAACATCATATACATCCAATTTGATATCCTTTTACCACCTTTCAATGCAACTTTCGAACAAGTTATTTTTTTTCCACATTTTGGTTCTAATCAACCATGTAAGTCACTTTACACAATATTAGAGTCACTTTGCACCCTATAAGAGTCACTTGCCACCAAATATTGATATAATTAACATGTTAACATCATGTACATGCAATTAGACATCCTTTAACCACCTCTTGGTACCCCTTTCCTACAAGTCAATTTTAGGCCACATTTTGGCTCTAATCAATCATGTAAGTGACTTCTCACCATATTAGAGACACTTTGGAGTCACTTGCCATCATATATTGGTACAATTAACATGTTAACATCATGTACATGCAATTAGAAATCCTTTTACCACCTCTTAGTGCCATATTCATACAAGTCAATTTTGGTCCACATTTTGGTTCTAATTAATCATGTTAGTCACTTTTCACCATATTAGAGTCACTTTGCACCCTATAAGAGTCACTTTCCACCATATATACAACAATTGACATGTTAACATCATATAAATCCAATTTGACATCCTTTTACCACCTATTAATGCAACTTTCAAACAAGTTAATTTTGTTCCACATTTTGGCTCTAATCAACCATGTAAGTCACTCTTCACCATATAAGAACCATTTTGCACCCTATAAGAGTCACTTGCCACCAAATATTGATATAATTAACATGTTAACATCATGTACATGCAATTAGACATTATTTAACCACCTCTTGGTACCCCTTTCGTACAAGTCAATTTTGGGCCACATTTTGGCTCTAATCAATCATGTAAGTGACTTCTCACCATATTAGAGTCACTTTGCACCTTATAAGAGTCACTTGCCATCATATATTGGTACAATTAACATGTTAACATCATGTACATGCAATTAGAAATCCTTTTACCACCTCTTAGTGCCATATTCATACAAGTCAATTTTGGTCCACATTTTGGTTCTAATTAATCATGTTAATCACTTTTCACCATATTAGAGTCACTTTGCACCCTATAAGAGTCACTTTCCACCATATATACAACAATTGACATGTTAACATCATATAAATCCAATTTGACATCCTTTTACCACCTATTAATGTAACTTTCAAACAAGTTAATTTTGTTCCATATTTTGGCTCTAATCAACCATGTAAGTCACTCTTCACCATATAAAACCATTTTGCACCCTATAAGAGTCACTTGCCACCAAATATTGATATAATTAACATGTTAACATCATGTACATGCAATTAGACATTATTTAACCACCTCTTGGTACCCCTTTCGTACAAGTCAATTTTGGGCCACATTTTGGCTCTAATCAATCATGTAAGTGACTTCTCACCATATTAGAGTCACTTTGCACCTTATAAGAGTCACTTGCCATCAGATATTGGTACAATTAACATGTTAACATCATCATGTACATGCAATTAGAAATCCTTTTACCACCTCTTACTGCCATATTCATACAAGTCAATTTTGGTCCACATTTTGGTTCTAATTAACCATGTTAGTCACTTTTCACCATATTAGAGTCACTTTGCACCCTATAAGAGTCACTTTCCACCATATATACAACAGTTGACATGTTAACATCATATACATCCAATTTGACAGCCTTTTACCACCTATTAATGCAACTTTCAAACAAGTTAATTTTGTTCCACATTTTGGCTCTAATCAACCATGTAAGTCACTCTTCACCATATTAGAGTCACTTTGCACCCTATAAGAGTCCCTTGCCGCCAAATTTTGATATAATTAACATGTTAACATCATGTACATGCAATTAGACATTCTTTAACCACCTCTTGGTACCCCTTTCGTATAATTAAATTTTGGGCCACATTTTGGCTCTAATCAATCATGCAAGTGACTTCTCACCATATTAGAGTCACTTTGCAGCTTAAAAGAGTCACTTGCCATCATATATTGGTACAATTAACATGTTAACGTCATGTACATGCAATTAGAAATCCTTTTACCACCTCTTAGTACCATATTCATACAAGTCAATTTTGGTCAACATTTTGGTTCTAATTAACCATGTTAGTCACTTTTTACCATATTAGAGTCACTTTGCACCCTATAAGAGTCACTTTCCACCATATATACAACAATTGACATGTTAACATCATATAAATCCAATTTGACATCCTTTTACCACCTATTAATGTAACTTTCAAACAAGTTAATTTTGTTCCACATTTTGGCTCTAATCAACCATGTAAGTCACTCTTCACCATATAAGAACCATTTTGCACCCTATAAGAGTCACTTGCCACCAAATATTGATATAATTAACATGTTAACATCATGTACATGCAATTAGACATTATTTAACCACCTCTTGGTACCCCTTTCGTACAAGTCAATTTTGGGCCACATTTTGGCTCTAATCAATCATGTAAGTGACTTCTCACCATATTAGAGTCACTTTGCACCTTATAAGAGTCACTTGCCATCATATATTGGTACAATTAACATGTTAACATCATGTACATGCAATTAGAAATCCTTTTACCACCTCTTAGTGCCATATTCATACAAGTCAATTTTGGTCCACATTTTGGTTCTAATTAATCATGTTAATCACTTTTCACCATATTAGAGTCACTTTGCACCCTATAAGAGTCACTTTCCACCATATATACAACAATTGACATGTTAACATCATATAAATCCAATTTGACATCCTTTTACCACCTATTAATGTAACTTTCAAACAAGTTAATTTTGTTCCATATTTTGGCTCTAATCAACCATGTAAGTCACTCTTCACCATATAAAACCATTTTGCACCCTATAAGAGTCACTTGCCACCAAATATTGATATAATTAACATGTTAACATCATGTACATGCAATTAGACATTATTTAACCACCTCTTGGTACCCCTTTCGTACAAGTCAATTTTGGGCCACATTTTGGCTCTAATCAATCATGTAAGTGACTTCTCACCATATTAGAGTCACTTTGCACCTTATAAGAGTCACTTGCCATCATATATTGGTACAATTAACATGTTAACATCATCATGTACATGCAATTAGAAATCCTTTTACCACCTCTTACTGCCATATTCATACAAGTCAATTTTGGTCCACATTTTGGTTCTAATTAACCATGTTAGTCACTTTTCACCATATTAGAGTCACTTTGCACCCTATAAGAGTCACTTTCCACCATATATACAACAGTTGACATGTTAACATCATATACATCCAATTTGACAGCCTTTTACCACCTATTAATACAACTTTCAAACAAGTTAATTTTGTTCCACATTTTGGCTCTAATCAACCATGTAAGTCACTCTTCACCATATTAGAGTCACTTTGCACCCTATAAGAGTCCCTTGCCGCCAAATATTGATATAATTAACATGTTAACATCATGTACATGCAATTAGACATTCTTTAACCACCTCTTGGTACCCCTTTCGTACAATTAAATTTTGGGCCACATTTTGGCTCTAATCAATCATGCAAGTGACTTCTCACCATATTAGAGTCACTTTGCACCTTAAAAGAGTCACTTGCCATCATATATTGGTACAATTAACATGTTAACGTCATGTACATGCAATTAGAAATCCTTTTACCACCTCTTAGTACCATATTCATACAAGTCAATTTTGGTCAACATTTTTGTTCTAATTAACCATGTTAGTCACTTTTTACCATATTAGAGTCACTTTGCACCCTATAAGAGTCACTTTCCACCATATATACAACAATTGACATGTTAACACCATATAAATCCAATTTGACATCCTTTTACCACCTATTAATGTAACTTTCAAACAAGTTAATTTTGTTCCACATTTTGGCTCGAATCAACCATGTAAGTCACTCTTCACCATATAAACCATTTTGCACCCTATAAGAGTCACTTGCCACCAAATATTGATATAATTAACATGTTAACATCATGTACATGCAATTAGACATTATTTAACCACCTCTTGGTACCCCTTTCGTACAAGTCAATTTTGGGCCACATTTTGGCTCTAATCAATCATGTAAGTGACTTCTCACCATATTAGAGTCACTTTGCACCTTATAAGAGTCACTTGCCATCATATATTGGTACAATTAACATGTTAACATCATGTACATGCAATTAGAAATCCTTTTACCACCTCTTAGTGCCATATTCATACAAGTCAATTTTGGTCCACATTTTGGTTCTAATTAACCATGTTAGTCACTTTTCATCATATTAGAGTCATTTTGCACCCTAAAAGAGTCACTTTCCACCATATATACAACAATTGACATGTTAACATCATATACATCCAATTTGACAGCCTTTTACCACCTATTAATGCAACTTTCAAACAAGTTAATTTTGTTCCACATTTTGGCTCTAATCAACCATGTAAGTCACTTTACACCATATTAGAGTCACTTTGCACCCTATAAGAGTCACTTGCCACCAAATATTGATATAATTAACATGTTAACATCATGTACATGCAATTAGACATCCTTTAACCACCTCTTGGTACCCCTTTCCTACAAGTCAATTTTGGGCCACATTTTGGCTCTAATCAATCATGTAAGTGACTTCTCACCATATTAGAGTCATTTTGCACCTTGTAAGAGTCACTTGCCATCATATATTGGTACAATTAACATGTTAACATCATGTACATGCAATTAGAAATCCTTTTACCACCTCTTACTGCCATATTCATACAAGTCAATTTTGGTCCACATTTTGGTTCTAAATAACCATGTTAGTCACTTTTCACCATATTAGAGTCACTTTGCACCCTATAAGAGTCACTTTCCACCATATATACAACAATTGATATGTTAACATCATATACATCCAATTTGACAGCCTTTTACCACCTATTAATGCAACTTTCAAACAAGTTAATTTTGTTCCACATTTTGGCTTTAATCAACCATGTAAGTCACTCTTCACCATATTAGAGTCACTTTGCACCCTATAAGAGTCACTTGCCGCCAAATATTGATATAATTAACATGTTAACATCATGTACATGCAATTAGACATCCTTTAACCACCTCTTGGTACCCCTTTCGTACAAGTCAATTTTGGGCCAAATTTTGGCTCTAATCAATCATGTAAGTGACTTCTCACCATATTAGAGTCACTTTGCACCTTATAAGAGTCACTTGCCATCATATATTGGTACAATTAACATGTTAACATCATGTACATGCGATTACAAATCCTTTTACCACCTCTTAGTACCATATTCATACAAGTCAATTTTGGTCAACATTTTGGTTCTAATTAACCATGTTAGTCACTTTTTTCCATATTAGAGTCACTTTGCACCCTATAAGAGTCACTTGCCACCAAATATTGATATAATTAACATGTTAACATCATGTACATGCAATTAGACATCATTTAACCACCTCTTGGTACCCCTTTCGTACAAGTCAATTTTGGGCCACATTTTGGCTCTAATCAATCATGTAAGTGACTTCTCACCATATTAGAGTAACTTTGCACCTTATAAGAGTCACTTGCCATCATATATTGGTACAATTAACATGTTAACATCATGTACATGTAATTAAAAATCCTTTTATCACCTCTTAGTGCCATATTCATACAAGTCAATTTTGTTCCACATTTTGGTTCTAATTAACCATGTTAGTCACTTCTCACCATATTAGTCACTTTGCATCCTATAAGAGTCACTTTCCACCATATATGCAACAATTGACATGTTAACATCATATACATCCAATCTGACATCTTTTTACCACCTATTAATGCAACTTTCAAACAAGTTAATTTTGTTCCACATTTTGGCTCTAATCAACCTTGTAAGTCACTCATCACCATATTAGAGTCACTTTGCACCTTATAAAAGTCACTTGCCACCAAATATTGATATAATTAACATGTTAACACCATGTACATGCAATTAGATATCCTTTAACCACCTCTTAGTACCCCTTTCATACAAGTCAATTTTGGGCCACATTTTGGCTCTAATCAATCATGTAAGTGACTTCTCACCATATTATAGTCACTTTACAACTTATAAGAGTCACTTGCCATCATATATTGGTACAATTAACATGTTAACATCATGTCCATGCAATTAGAAATCCTTTTACCACCTCTTAGTGCCATATTCATACAAGCCAATTTTGGTTCACATTTTGGTTCTAATTAACCATGTTAGTCACTTTTCACCATATTAGAGTCACTTTGCACCCTATAAGAGTCAGTTTCCACCATATATACAACAATTGACATGTTAATATCATTTGCATCCAATTTGACATCCTTTTACCACCTATTAATGCAACTTTCAAACAAGTTAATTTTGTTCCACATTTTGGCTCTAATCAACCATGTAAGTCACTCTTCACCATATTAGAGTCACTTTGCACCCTATAAGAGTCCCTTGCCGCCAAATATTGATATAATTAACATGTTAACATCATGTACATGCAATTAGACATTCTTTAACCACCTCTTGGTACCCCTTTCGTATAATTAAATTTTGGGCCACATTTTGGCTCTAATCAATCATGCAAGTGACTTCTCACCATATTAGAGTCACTTTGCACCTTAAAAGAGTCACTTGCCATCATATATTGGTACAATTAACATGTTAACGTCATGTACATGCAATTAGAAATCCTTTTACCACCTCTTAGTACCATATTCATACAATTCAATTTTGGTCAACATTTTGGTTCTAATTAACCATGTTAGTCACTTTTTACCATATTAGAGTCACTTTGCACCCTATAAGAGTCACTTTCCACCATATATACAACAATTGACATGTTAACATCATATAAATCCAATTTGACATCCTTTTACCACCTATTAATGTAACTTTCAAACAAGTTAATTTTGTTCCACATTTTGGCTCTAATCAACCATGTAAGTCACTCTTCACCATATAAGAACCATTTTGCACCCTATAAGAGTCACTTGCCACCAAATATTGATATAATTAACATGTTAACATCATGTACATGCAATTAGACATTATTTAACCACCTCTTGGTACCCCTTTCGTACAAGTCAATTTTGGGCGACATTTTGGCTCTAATCAATCATGTAAGTGACTTCTCACCATATTAGAGTCACTTTGCACCTTATAAGAGTCACTTGCCATCATATATTGGTACAATTAACATGTTAACATCATGTACATGCAATTAGAAATCCTTTTACCACCTCTTAGTGCCATATTCATACAAGTCAATTTTGGTCCACATTTTGGTTCTAATTAATCATGTTAATCACTTTTCACCATATTAGAGTCACTTTGCACCCTATAAGAGTCACTTTCCACCATATATACAACAATTGACATGTTAACATCATATAAATCCAATTTGACATCCTTTTACCACCTATTAATGTAACTTTCAAACAAGTTAATTTTGTTCCATATTTTGGCTCTAATCAACCATGTAAGTCACTCTTCACCATATAAAACCATTTTGCACCCTATAAGAGTCACTTGCCACCAAATATTGATATAATTAACATGTTAACATCATGTACATGCAATTAGACATTATTTAACCACCTCTTGGTACCCCTTTCGTACAAGTCAATTTTGGGCCACATTTTGGCTCTAATCAATCATGTAAGTGACTTCTCACCATATTAGAGTCACTTTGCACCTTATAAGAGTCACTTGCCATCATATATTGGTACAATTAACATGTTAACATCATCATGTACATGCAATTAGAAATCCTTTTACCACCTCTTACTGCCATATTCATACAAGTCAATTTTGGTCCACATTTTGGTTCTAATTAACCATGTTAGTCACTTTTCACCATATTAGAGTCACTTTGCACCCTATAAGAGTCACTTTCCACCATATATACAACAGTTGACATGTTAACATCATATACATCCAATTTGACAGCCTTTTACCACCTATTAATGCAACTTTCAAACAAGTTAATTTTGTTCCACATTTTGGCTCTAATCAACCATGTAAGTCACTCTTCACCATATTAGAGTCACTTTGCACCCTATAAGAGTCCCTTGCCGCCAAATATTGATATAATTAACATGTTAACATCATGTACATGCAATTAGACATTCTTTAACCACCTCTTGGTACCCCTTTCGTATAATTAAATTTTGGGCCACATTTTGGCTCTAATCAATCATGCAAGTGACTTCTCACCATATTAGAGTCACTTTGCACCTTAAAAGAGTCACTTGCCATCATATATTGGTACAATTAACATGTTAACGTCATGTACATGCAATTAGAAATCCTTTTACCACCTCTTAGTACCATATTCATACAATTCAATTTTGGTCAACATTTTGGTTCTAATTAACCATGTTAGTCACTTTTTACCATATTAGAGTCACTTTGCACCCTATAAGAGTCACTTTCCACCATATATACAACAATTGACATGTTAACATCATATAAATCCAATTTGACATCCTTTTACCACCTATTAATGTAACTTTCAAACAAGTTAATTTTGTTCCACATTTTGGCTCTAATCAACCATGTAAGTCACTCTTCACCATATAAGAACCATTTTGCACCCTATAAGAGTCACTTGCCACCAAATATTGATATAATTAACATGTTAACATCATGTACATGCAATTAGACATTATTTAACCACCTCTTGGTACCCCTTTCGTACAAGTCAATTTTGGGCGACATTTTGGCTCTAATCAATCATGTAAGTGACTTCTCACCATATTAGAGTCACTTTGCACCTTATAAGAGTCACTTGCCATCATATATTGGTACAATTAACATGTTAACATCATGTACATGCAATTAGAAATCCTTTTACCACCTCTTAGTGCCATATTCATACAAGTCAATTTTGGTCCACATTTTGGTTCTAATTAATCATGTTAATCACTTTTCACCATATTAGAGTCACTTTGCACCCTATAAGAGTCACTTTCCACCATATATACAACAATTGACATGTTAACATCATATAAATCCAATTTGACATCCTTTTACCACCTATTAATGTAACTTTCAAACAAGTTAATTTTGTTCCATATTTTGGCTCTAATCAACCATGTAAGTCACTCTTCACCATATAAAACCATTTTGCACCCTATAAGAGTCACTTGCCACCAAATATTGATATAATTAACATGTTAACATCATGTACATGCAATTAGACATTATTTAACCACCTCTTGGTACCCCTTTCGTACAAGTCAATTTTGGGCCACATTTTGGCTCTAATCAATCATGTAAGTGACTTCTCACCATATTAGAGTCACTTTGCACCTTATAAGAGTCACTTGCCATCATATATTGGTACAATTAACATGTTAAAATCATCATGTACATGCAATTAGAAATCCTTTTACCACCTCTTACTGCCATATTCATACAAGTCAATTTTGGTCCACATTTTGGTTCTAATTAACCATGTTAGTCACTTTTCACCATATTAGAGTCACTTTGCACCCTATAAGAGTCACTTTCCACCATATATACAACAGTTGACATGTTAACATCATATACATCCAATTTGACAGCCTTTTACCACCTATTAATGCAACTTTCAAACAAGTTAATTTTGTTCCACATTTTGGCTCTAATCAACCATGTAAGTCACTCTTCACCATATTAGAGTCACTTTGCACCCTATAAGAGTCCCTTGCCGCCAAATATTGATATAATTAACATGTTAACATCATGTACACGCAATTAGACATTCTTTAACCACCTCTTGGTACCCCTTTCGTACAATTAAATTTTGGGCCACATTTTGGCTCTAATCAATCATGCAAGTGACTTCTCACCATATTAGAGTCACTTTGCACCTTAAAAGAGTCACTTGCCATCATATATTGGTACAATTAACATGTTAACGTCATGTACATGCAATTAGAAATCCTTTTACCACCTCTTAGTACCATATTCATACAAGTCAATTTTGGTCAACATTTTGGTTCTAATTAACCATGTTAGTCACTTTTTACCATATTAGAGTCACTTTGCACCCTATAAGAGTCACTTTCCACCATATATACAACAATTGACATGTTAACATCATATAAATCCAATTTGACATCCTTTTACCACCTATTAATGTAACTTTCAAACAAGTTAATTTTGTTCCACATTTTGGCTCTAATCAACCATGTAAGTCACTCTTCACCATATAAGAACCATTTTGCACCCTATAAGAGTCACTTGCCACCAAATATTGATATAATTAACATGTTAACATCATGTACATGCAATTAGACATTATTTAACCACCTCTTGGTACCCCTTTCGTACAAGTCAATTTTGGGCCACATTTTGGCTCTAATCAATCATGTAAGTGACTTCTCACCATATTAGAGTCACTTTGCACCTTATAAGAGTCACTTGCCATCATATATTGGTACAATTAACATGTTAACATCATGTACATGCAATTAGAAATCCTTTTACCACCTCTTAGTGCCATATTCATACAAGTCAATTTTGGTCCACATTTTGGTTCTAATTAACCATGTTAGTCACTTTTCATCATATTAGAGTCATTTTGCACCCTAAAAGAGTCACTTTCCACCATATATACAACAATTGACATGTTAACATCATATACATCCAATTTGACAGCCTTTTACCACCTATTAATGCAACTTTCAAACAAGTTAATTTTGTTCCACATTTTGGCTCTAATCAACCATGTAAGTCACTTTACACCATATTAGAGTCACTTTGCACCCTATAAGAGTCACTTGCCACCAAATATTGATATAATTAACATGTTAACATCATGTACATGCAATTAGACATCCTTTAACCACCTCTTGGTACCCCTTTCCTACAAGTCAATTTTGGGCCACATTTTGGCTCTAATCAATCATGTAAGTGACTTCTCACCATATTAGAGTCACTTTGCACCTTGTAAGAGTCACTTGCCATCATATATTGGTACAATTAACATGTTAACATCATGTACATGCAATTAGAAATCCTTTTACCACCTCTTACTGCCATATTCATACAAGTCAATTTTGGTCCACATTTTGGTTTTAAATAACCATGTTAGTCACTTTTCACCATATTAGAGTCACTTTGCACCCTATAAGAGTCACTTTCCACCATATATACAACAATTGACATGTTAACATCATATACATCCAATTTGACAGCCTTTTACCACCTATTAATGCAACTTTCAAACAAGTTAATTTTGTTCCACATTTTGGCTTTAATCAACCATGTAAGTCACTCTCCACCATATTAGAGTCACTTTGCACCCTATAAGAGTCACTTGCCGCCAAATATTGATATAATTAACATGTTAACATCATGTACATGCAATTAGACATCCTTTAACCACCTCTTGGTACCCCTTTCGTACAAGTCAATTTTGGGCCAAATTTTGGCTCTAATCAATCATGTAAGTGACTTCTCACCATATTAGAGTCACTTTGCACCTTATAAGAGTCACTTGCCATCATATATTGGTACAATTAACATGTTAACATCATGTACATGCGATTACAAATCCTTTTACCACCTCTTAGTACCATATTCATACAAGTCAATTTTGGTCAACATTTTGGTTCTAATTAACCATGTTAGTCACTTTTTTCCATATTAGAGTCACTTTGCACCCTATAAGAGTCACTTGCCACCAAATATTGATATAATTAACATGTTAACATCATGTACATGCAATTAGACATCATTTAACCACCTCTTGGTACCCCTTTCATACAAGTCAATTTTGGGCCACATTTTGGCTCTAATCAATCATGTAAGTGACTTCTCACCATATTAGAGTAACTTTGCACCTTATAAGAGTCACTTGCCATCATATATTGGTACAATTAACATGTTAACATCATGTACATGTAATTAGAAATCCTTTTATCACCTCTTAGTGCCATATTCATACAAGTCAATTTTGTTCCACATTTTGGTTCTAATTAACCATGTTAGTCACTTCTCACCATATTAGTCACTTTGCATCCTATAAGAGTCACTTTCCACCATATATGCAACAATTGACATGTTAACATCATATACATCCAATCTGACATCTTTTTACCACCTATTAATGCAACTTTCAAACAAGTTAATTTTGTTCCACATTTTGGCTCTAATCAACCTTGTAAGTCACTCATCACCATATTAGAGTCACTTTGCACCTTATAAAAGTCACTTGCCACAAAATATTGATATAATTAACATGTTAACACCATGTACATGCAATTAGATATCCTTTAACCACCTCTTAGTACCCCTTTCATACAAGTCAATTTTGGGCCACATTTTGGCTCTAATCAATCATGTAAGTGACTTCTCACCATATTATAGTCACTTTACAACTTATAAGAGTCACTTGCCATCATATATTGGTACAATTAACATGTTAACATCATGTCCATGCAATTAGAAATCCTTTTACCACCTCTTAGTGCCATATTCATACAAGCCAATTTTGGTTCACATTTTGGTTCTAATTAACCATGTTAGTCACTTTTCACCATATTAGAGTCACTTTGCACCCTATAAGAGTCAGTTTCCACCATATATACAACAATTGACATGTTAATATCATTTGCATCCAATTTGACATCCTTTTACCACCTATTAATGCAACTTTCAAACAAGTTAATTTTGTTCCACATTTTGGCTCTAATCAACCATGTAAGTCACTCTTCACCATATTAGAGTCACTTAAGAGTCACTTGCCACCAAATATTGATATAATTAACATGTTAACATCATGTACATCCAATTAGATATCCTTTAACCACCTCTTAGTACCCCTTTCGTAGAGACAATTTTGGGTCACATTTTGGCTCTAATCAATCATGTAAGTGACTTCTCACCATATTAGAGTCACTTTGCACCTTATAAGAGTCACTTGCCATCATATATATTTACAATTAACATGTTAACATCATGTACATGCAATTAGAAATCCTTTTACCACCTCTTAGTGCCATATTCATACAAGTCAATTTTGTTCCACATTTTGGTTCTAATTAACCATGTTAGTCACTTCTCACGATATTAGAGTCATTTTGCATCCTTTAAGGTCATTTTCCACCATACATGCAACAATTGACTTGTTAACATCATATACATCCAATTTGACATCCTTTTACCACCTATTAATGAAACTTTCAAACAAGTTAATTTTGTTCCACATTTTGGCTCTAATCAACCAAGTAAGTCACTTTACACCATATTAGAGTCACTTTGCACCCTATAAGAGTCACTTGCCACCAAATATTGATAAAATTAACATGTTAACATCATGTACATGCAATTAGAAATCCTTTAACCACCTCTTAGTGCCATATTCATACAAGTCAATTTTAGTCCACATTTTGGTTCTAATAAACCATGATAGTCACTTTTCACCATATTAGAGTCACTTTGCACCCTATAAGAGTCACTTTCCACCATATATACAAAAATTGACATGTTAACATCATATAAATCCAATTTGACATCCTTTTACCACCTATTAATGCAACTTTCAAACAAGTTAATTTTGTTCCATATTTTGGCTCTAATCAACCATGTAAGTCACTCTTCACCATATAAGAGTCATTTTGCACCCTATAAGAGTCACTTGCCACCAAATATTAATATAATTAACATGTTAACATCATGTACATGCAATTAGGCATTATTTAACCACCTCTTGGTACCCCTTTCGTACAAGTCAATTTTGGGCTACATTTTGGCTCTAATCAATCATGTAAGTGACTTCTCACCATATTAGAGTCACTTTGCACCTTATAAGAGTCACTTGCCATCATATATTGGTACAATTAACATGTTAACATCATGTACATGCAATTAGAAATCCTTTTACCACCTCTTAGTGCCATATTCATACAAGTCAATTTTGGTCCACATTTTGGTTCTAATTAACCATGTTAGTCACTTCTCACCATATTAGAGTCACTTTGCATCCTATAAGAGTCACTTTCCACCATACATGCAACAATTGACATGTTAACATCATATACATCCAATTTGACATCCTTTTACCACCTATTAATGCAACTTTCAAATAAGTTAATTTTGTTCCACATTTTGGCACTAATCAACCATGTAAGTCACTTTACACCATATTAGAGTCACTTTGCACCCTATTAGAGTCACTTGCCACCAAATATTGATATATTTAACATGTTAACATCATGTACATGCAATTAGACATCCTTTAACCACCTCTTGCTACCCCTTTCCTATAAGTCAATTTTGGGCAACATTTTGGCTATAATCAATCATGTAAGTGACTTCTCACCATATTAGAGACACTTTACACCTTATAAGAGTCACTTGCCATCATATATTGGTACAATTAACATGTTAACATCATGTACATGCAATTAGAAATCCTTTTACCACCTCTTAGTGCCATATTCATACAAGTCAATTTTGATCCACATTTTGGTTCTAATTAACCATGATAGTCACTTTTCACCATATTAGAGTCACTTTGCACCCTATAAGAGTCACTTTCCACCATATATACAAAAATTGACATGTTAACATCATATAAATCCAATTTGACATCCTTTTACCACCTATTAATGCAACTTTCAAACAAGTTAATTTTGTTCCACATTTTGGCTCTAATCAACCATGTAAGTCACTCTTCACCATATAAGAGTCATTTTGCACCCTATAAGAGTCACTTGCCACCAAATTTTGATATAATTAATATGTTAACATCATGTACATGCAATTAGGCATTATTTAACCACCTCTTGGTACCCCTTTCGTACAAGTCAATTTTGGGCCACATTTTGGCTCTAATCAATCATGTAAGTGACTTCTCACCATATTAGAGTCACTTTGCACCTTATAAGAGTCACTTGCCATCATATATTGGTACAATTAACATGTTAACATCATGTACATGCAATTGGAAATCCTTTTACCACCTCTTAATTCCATATTCATACAAGTCAATTTTGGTCCACATTTTGGTTCTAATTAACCATGTTAGTCACTTTTCACCATATTAGAGTCATTTTGCACCCTATAAGAGTCACTTTCCACCATATATACAACAATTGACATGTTAACATCATATACATCCAATTTGACAGCCTTTTACCACCTATTAATGCAACTTTCAAACAAGTTAATTTTGTTCCATATTATGGCTCTAATCAACCATGTAAGTCACTTTTCACCATATTAGAGTCACTTTGCATCCTATAAGAGTCAGTTGCCACCAAATATTGATATAATTAACATGTTAACACAATGTACATGCAATTAGACATCCTTTAACCACCTCTGGGTACCCCTTTCGTACAAGTCAATTTTGGGCCACATTTTGGCTCTAATCAATCATGTAAGTGACTTCTCACCATATTAGAGTCACTTTGCACCTTATAAGAGTCACTTGCCATCATATCGTTTCTAGTCTATCTCTTTCTATTTCTTTTCTATATATGGAAAGTTCAAAAATCATCATATAATAATCCAGAAATTGCAATAGAAAAGAAAAAGGGAGGTTTGTGATGATTTTTAAATCTTTTCTAGAAGGTAATCTAGTATCTTTATGCATGAAGATAATCAATATTGGTACAATTAACATGTTAACATCATGTACATGCAATTAGAAATCCTTTTACCACCTCTTAGTGCCATATTCATACAAGTCAATTTTGTTCCACATTTTAGTTCTAATTAACCATGTTAGTCACTTCTCACGATATTAGAGTCACTTTGCATCCTTTAAGGTCATTTTCCACCATATATGCAACAATTGACTTGTTAACATCATATACATCCAATTTGACATCCTTTTACCACCTATTAATGAAACTTTCAAACAAGTTAATTTTGTTCCACATTTTGGCTCTAATCAACCATGTAAGTCACTTTACACCATATTAGAGTCACTTTGCACCCTATAAAAGTCACTTGCCACCAAATATTGATATAATTAACATGTTAACATCATGTACATGCAATTAGACATCCTTTAACCACCTCTTGGTACCCCTTTCCTACAAGTCAATTTTGGGCCACATTTTGGCTCTAATCAATCATGTAAGTGACTTCTCACCATATTAGAGTCACTTTGCACCTTGTAAGATCACTTGCCATCATATATTGGTACAATTAACATGTTAACATCATGCAATTAGAAATCCTTTTACCACCTCTTACTGCCATATTCATACAAGTCAATTTTGGTCCACATTTTGGTTCTAATTAACTATGTTAGTCACTTTTCACCATATTAGAGTCACTTTGCACCCTATAAGAGTCACTTTCCACCATATATACAACAATTGACATGTTAACATCATATACATCCAATTTGACAGCCTTTTACCACCTATTAATGCAACTTTCAAACAAGTTAATTTTGTTCCACATTTTGGCTCTAATCAACCATGTAAGTCACTCTTCACCATATTAGAGTCACTTTGCACCCTATAAGAGTCCCTTGCCGCCAAATATTGATATAATTAACATGTTAACATCATGTACATGCAATTAGACATTCTTTAACCACCTCTTGGTACCCCTTTCGTACAATTAAATTTTGGGCCACATTTTGGCTCTAATAAATCATGCAAGTGACTTCTCACCATATTAGAGTCACTTTGCACCTTAAAAGAGTCACTTGCCATCATATATTGGTACAATTAACATGTTAACGTCATGTACATGCAATTAGAAATCCTTTTACCACCTCTTAGTACCATATTCATACAAGTCAATTTTGGTCAACATTTTGGTTCTAATTAACCATGTTAGTCACTTTTTACCATATTAGAGTCACTTTGCACCCTATAAGAGTCACTTTCCACCATATATACAACAATTGACATGTTAACATCATATAAATCCAATTTGACATCCTTTTACCACCTATTAATGTAACTTTCAAACAAGTTAATTTTGTTCCACATTTTGGCTCTAATCAACCATGTAAGTCACTCTTCACCATATAAGAACCATTTTGCACCCTATAAGAGTCACTTGCCACCAAATATTGATATAATTAACATGTTAACATCATGTACATGCAATTAGACATTATTTAACCACCTCTTGGTACCCCTTTCGTACAAGTCAATTTTGGGCCAGATTTTGGCTCTAATCAATCATGTAAGTGACTTCTCACCATATTAGAGTCACTTTGCACCTTATAAGAGTCACTTGCCATCATATATTGGTACAATTAACATGTTAACATCATGTACATGCAATTAGAAATCCTTTTACCACCTCTTAGTGCCATATTCATACAAGTCAATTTTGGTCCACATTTTGGTTCTAATTAATCATGTTAGTCACTTTTCACCATATTAGAGTCACTTTGCACCCTATAAGAGTCACTTTCCACCATATATACAACAATTGACATGTTAACATCATATAAATCCAATTTGACATCCTTTTACCACCTATTAATGTAACTTTCAAACAAGTTAATTTTGTTCCACATTTTGGCTCTAATCAACCATGTAAGTCACTCTTCACCATATAAGAACCATTTTGCACCCTATAAGAGTCACTTGCCACCAAATATTGATATAATTAACATGTTAACATCATGTACATGCAATTAGACATTATTTAACCACCTCTTGGTACCCCTTTCGTACAAGTCAATTTTGGGCCACATTTTGGCTCTAATCAATCATGTAAGTGACTTCTCACCATATTAGAGTCACTTTGCACCTTATAAGAGTCACTTGCCATCATATATTGGAACAATTAACATGTTAACATCATGTACATGCAATTAGAAATCCTTTTACCACCTCTTACTGCCATATTCATACAAGTCAATTTTGGTCCACATTTTGGTTCTAACTAACCATGTTAGTCACTTTTCACCATATTAGAGTCACTTTGCACCCTATAAGAGTCACTTTCCACCATATATACAACAATTGACATGTTAACATCATATACATCCAATTTGACAGCCTTTTACCACCTATTAATGCAACTTTCAAACAAGTTAATTTTGTTCCACATTTTGGCTCTAATCAACCATGTAAGTCACTCTTCACCAAATTAGAGTCACTTTGCACCTTATAAGAGTCACTTGCCGCCAAATATTGATATAATTAACATGTTAACATCATGTGCATGCAATTAGACATCCTTTAACCACCTCTTGGTACCACTTTCGTACAAGTCAATTTGGGCCACATTTTGGCTCTAATCAATCATGTAAGTGACTTCTCACCTTATTAGAGTCACTTTGCACCTTAAAAGAGTCACTTGACATCATATATTGGTACAATTAACATGTTAACATCATGTACATGCAATTAGAAATCCTTTTACCACCTCTTAGTACCATATTCGTACAAGTCAATTTTGGTCAACATTTTGGTTCTAATTAACCATGTTAGTCACTTTTTACCAAATTAGAGTAACTTTGCACCCTATAAGAGTCACTTTCCACCATATATACAACAATTGACATGTTAACATCATATAAATCCAATTTGACATCCTTTTACCACCTATTAATGTAACTTTCAAACAAGTTAATTTTGTTCCACATTTTGGCTCTAATCAACCATGTAAGTCACTTTTCACCATATAAGAACCATTTTGCACCCAATAAGAGTCACTTGCCACCAAATATTGATATAATTAACATGTTAACATCATGTACATGCAATTAGACATTATTTAACCACCTCTTGGTACCCCTTTCGTACAAGTCAATTTTGGGCCACATTTTGGCTCTAATCAATTATGTAAGTGACTTCTCACCATATTAGAGTCACTTTGCACCTTATAAGATTCACTTGCCATCATATATTGGTACAATTAACATGTTAACATCATGCAATTAGAAATCCTTTTACCACCTCTTACTGCCATATTCATACAAGTCAATTTTGGTCCACATTTTGGTTCTAATTAACTATGTTAGTCACTTTTCACCATATTAGAGTCACTTTGCACCCTATAAGAGTCACTTTCCACCATATATACAACAATTGACATGTTAACATCATATACATCCAATTTGACAGCCTTTTACCACCTATTAATGCAACTTTCAAACAAGTTAATTTTGTTCCACATTTTGGCTCTAATCAATCATGTAAGTCACTCTTCACCATATTAGAGTCACTTTGCACCCTATAAGAGTCCCTTGCCGCCAAATATTGATATAATTAACATGTTAACATCATGTACATGCAATTAGACATTCTTTAACCACCTCTTGGTACCCCTTTCGTACAATTAAATTTTGGGCCACATTTTGGCTCTAATAAATCATGCAAGTGACTTCTCACCATATTAGAGTCACTTTGCACCTTAAAAGAGTCACTTGCCATCATATATTGGTACAATTAACATGTTAACGTCATGTACATGCAATTAGAAATCCTTTTACCACCTCTTAGTACCATATTCATACAAGTCAATTTTGGTCAACATTTTGGTTCTAATTAACCATGTTAGTCACTTTTTACCATATTAGAGTCACTTTGCACCCTATAAGAGTCACTTTCCACCATATATACAACAATTGACATGTTAACATCATATAAATCCAATTTGACATCCTTTTACCACCTATTAATGTAACTTTCAAACAAGTTAATTTTGTTCCACATTTTGGCTCTAATCAACCATGTAAGTCACTCTTCACCATATAAGAACCATTTTGCACCCTATAAGAGTCACTTGCCACCAAATATTGATATAATTAACATGTTAACATCATGTACATGCAATTAGACATTATTTAACCACCTCTTGGTACCCCTTTCGTACAAGTCAATTTTAGGCCACATTTTGGCTCTAATCAATCATGTAAGTGACTTCTCAACATATTAGAGTCACTTTGCACCATATAAGAGTCACTTGCCATCATATATTGGTACAATTAACATGTTAACATCATGTACATGCAATTAGAAATCCTTTTACCACCTCTTAGTGCCATATTCATACAAGTCAATTTTGGTCCACATTTTGGTTCTAATTAATCATGTTAGTCACTTTTCACCATATTAGAGTCACTTTGCACCCTATAAGAGTCACTTTCCACCATATATACAACAATTGACATGTTAACATCATATAAATCCAATTTGACATCCTTTTACCACCTATTAATGTAACTTTCAAACAAGTTAATTTTGTTCCACATTTTGGCTCTAATCAACCATGTAAGTCACTCTTCACCATATAAGAACCATTTTGCACCCTATAAGAGTCACTTGCCACCAAATATTGATATAATTAACATGTTAACATCATGTACATGCAATTAGACATTATTTAACCACCTCTTGGTACCCCTTTCGTACAAGTCAATTTTGGGCCACATTTTGGCTCTAATCAATCATGTAAGTGACTTCTCACCATATTAGAGTCACTTTGCACCTTATAAGAGTCACTTGCCATCATATATTGGAACAATTAACATGTTAACATCATGTACATGTAATTAGAAATCCTTTTACCACCTCTTACTGCCATATTCATACAAGTCAATTTTGGTCCACATTTTGGTTCTAACTAACCATGTTAGTCACTTTTCACCATATTAGAGTCACTTTGCACCCTATAAGAGTCACTTTCCACCATATATACAACAATTGACATGTTAACATCATATACATCCAATTTGACAGCCTTTTACCACCTATTAATGCAACTTTCAAACAAGTTAATTTTGTTCCACATTTTGGCTCTAATCAACCATGTAAGTCACTCTTCACCAAATTAGAGTCACTTTGCACCTTATAAGAGTCACTTGCCGCCAAATATTGATATAATTAACATGTTAACATCATGTGCATGCAATTAGACATCCTTTAACCACCTCTTGGTACCACTTTCGTACAAGTCAATTTGGGCCACATTTTGGCTCTAATCAATCATGTAAGTGACTTCTCACCTTATTAGAGTCACTTTGCACCTTAAAAGAGTCACTTGACATCATATATTGGTACAATTAACATGTTAACATCATGTACATGCAATTAGAAATCCTTTTACCACCTCTTAGTACCATATTCGTACAAGTCAATTTTGGTCAACATTTTGGTTCTAATTAACCATGTTAGTCACTTTTTACCAAATTAGAGTAACTTTGCACCCTATAAGAGTCACTTTCCACCATATATACAACAATTGACATGTTAACATCATATAAATCCAATTTGACATCCTTTTACCACCTATTAATGTAACTTTCAAACAAGTTAATTTTGTTCCACATTTTGGCTCTAATCAATCATGTAAGTCACTCTTCACCATATTAGAGTCACTTTGCACCCTATAAGAGTCCCTTGCCGCCAAATATTGATATAATTAACATGTTAACATCATGTACATGCAATTAGACATTCTTTAACCACCTCTTGGTACCCCTTTCGTACAATTAAATTTTGGGCCACATTTTGGCTCTAATAAATCATGCAAGTGACTTCTCACCATATTAGAGTCACTTTGCACCTTAAAAGAGTCACTTGCCATCATATATTGGTACAATTAACATGTTAACGTCATGTACATGCAATTAGAAATCCTTTTACCACCTCTTAGTACCATATTCATACAAGTCAATTTTGGTCAACATTTTGGTTCTAATTAACCATGTTAGTCACTTTTTACCATATTAGAGTCACTTTGCACCCTATAAGAGTCACTTTCCACCATATATACAACAATTGACATGTTAACATCATATAAATCCAATTTGACATCCTTTTACCACCTATTAATGTAACTTTCAAACAAGTTAATTTTGTTCCACATTTTGGCTCTAATCAACCATGTAAGTCACTCTTCACCATATAAGAACCATTTTGCACCCTATAAGAGTCACTTGCCACCAAATATTGATATAATTAACATGTTAACATCATGTACATGCAATTAGACATTATTTAACCACCTCTTGGTACCCCTTTCGTACAAGTCAATTTTAGGCCACATTTTGGCTCTAATCAATCATGTAAGTGACTTCTCAACATATTAGAGTCACTTTGCACCATATAAGAGTCACTTGCCATCATATATTGGTACAATTAACATGTTAACATCATGTACATGCAATTAGAAATCCTTTTACCACCTCTTAGTGCCATATTCATACAAGTCAATTTTGGTCCACATTTTGGTTCTAATTAATCATGTTAGTCACTTTTCACCATATTAGAGTCACTTTGCACCCTATAAGAGTCACTTTCCACCATATATACAACAATTGACATGTTAACATCATATAAATCCAATTTGACATCCTTTTACCACCTATTAATGTAACTTTCAAACAAGTTAATTTTGTTCCACATTTTGGCTCTAATCAACCATGTAAGTCACTCTTCACCATATAAGAACCATTTTGCACCCTATAAGAGTCACTTGCCACCAAATATTGATATAATTAACATGTTAACATCATGTACATGCAATTAGACATTATTTAACCACCTCTTGGTACCCCTTTCGTACAAGTCAATTTTGGGCCACATTTTGGCTCTAATCAATCATGTAAGTGACTTCTCACCATATTAGAGTCACTTTGCACCTTATAAGAGTCACTTGCCATCATATATTGGAACAATTAACATGTTAACATCATGTACATGTAATTAGAAATCCTTTTACCACCTCTTACTGCCATATTCATACAAGTCAATTTTGGTCCACATTTTGGTTCTAACTAACCATGTTAGTCACTTTTCACCATATTAGAGTCACTTTGCACCCTATAAGAGTCACTTTCCACCATATATACAACAATTGACATGTTAACATCATATACATCCAATTTGACAGCCTTTTACCACCTATTAATGCAACTTTCAAACAAGTTAATTTTGTTCCACATTTTGGCTCTAATCAACCATGTAAGTCACTCTTCACCAAATTAGAGTCACTTTGCACCTTATAAGAGTCACTTGCCGCCAAATATTGATATAATTAACATGTTAACATCATGTGCATGCAATTAGACATCCTTTAACCACCTCTTGGTACCACTTTCGTACAAGTCAATTTGGGCCACATTTTGGCTCTAATCAATCATGTAAGTGACTTCTCACCTTATTAGAGTCACTTTGCACCTTAAAAGAGTCACTTGACATCATATATTGGTACAATTAACATGTTAACATCATGTACATGCAATTAGAAATCCTTTTACCACCTCTTAGTACCATATTCGTACAAGTCAATTTTGGTCAACATTTTGGTTCTAATTAACCATGTTAGTCACTTTTTACCAAATTAGAGTAACTTTGCACCCTATAAGAGTCACTTTCCACCATATATACAACAATTGACATGTTAACATCATATAAATCCAATTTGACATCCTTTTACCACCTATTAATGTAACTTTCAAACAAGTTAATTTTGTTCCACATTTTGGCTCTAATCAACCATGTAAGTCACTTTTCACCATATAAGAACCATTTTGCACCCAATAAGAGTCACTTGCCACCAAATATTGATATAATTAACATGTTAACATCATGTACATGCAATTAGACATTATTTAACCACCTCTTGGTACCCCTTTCGTACAAGTCAATTTTGGGCCACATTTTGGCTCTAATCAATCATGTAAGTGACTTCTCACCATATTAGAGTCACTTTGTACCTTATAAGATTCACTTGCCATCATATATTGGTACAATTAACATGTTAACATCATGTACATGCAATTAGAAATCCTTTTACCACCTCTTAGTGCCATATTCATACAAGTCAATTTTGGTCCACATTTTGGTTCTAATTAACCATGTTAGTCACTTTTCATCATATTAGAGTCATTTTGCACCCTAAAAGAGTCACTTTCCACCATATATACAACAATTGACATGTTAACATCATATACATCCAATTTGACAGCCTTTTACCACCTATTAATGCAACTTTCAAACAAGTTAATTTTGTTCCACATTTTGGCTCTAATCAACCATGTAAGTCACTTTACACCATATTAGAGTTACTTTGCACCCTATAAGAGTCACTTGCCACCAAATATTGATATAATTAACATGTTAACATCATGTACATGCAATTAGACATCCTTTAACCACCTCTTGGTACCCCTTTCCTACATGTCAATTTTGGGCCACATTTTGGCTCTAATCAATCATGTAAGTGACTTCTCACCATATTAGAGTCACTTTGCACCTTGTAAGAGTCACTTGCCATCATATATTGGTACAATTAACATGTTAACATCATGTTCATGCAATTAGAAATCCTTTTACCACCTCTTACTGCCATATTCATACAAGTCAATTTTGGTCCACATTTTGGTTCTAAATAACCATGTTAGTCACTTTTCACCATATTAGAGTCACTTTGCACCCTATAAGAGTCACTTTCCACCATATATACAACAATTGACATGTTAACATCATAGACATCCAATTTGACAGCCTTTTACCACCTATTAATGCAACTTTCAAACAAGTTAATTTTGTTCCACATTTTGGCTTTAATCAACCATGTAAGTCACTCTTCACCATATTAGAGTCACTTTGCACCCTATAAGAGTCACTTGCCGCCAAATATTGATATAATTAACATGTTAACATCATGTACATGCAATTAGACATCCTTTAACCACCTCTTGGTACCCCTTTCGTACAAGTCAATTTTGGGCCAAATTTTGGCTCTAATCAATCATGTAAGTGACTTCTCACCATATTAGAGTCACTTTGCACCTTATAAGAGTCACTTGCCATCATATATTGGTACAATTAACATGTTAACATCATGTACATGCGATTACAAATCCTTTTACCACCTCTTAGTACCATATTCATACAAGTCAATTTTGGTCAACAGTTTGGTTCTAATTAACCATGTTAGTCACTTTTTTCCATATTAGAGTCACTTTGCACCCTATAAGTCACTTGCCACCAAATATTGATATAATTAACATGTTAACATCATGTACATGCAATTAGACATCATTTAACCACCTCTTGGTACCCCTTTCGTACAAGTCAATTTTGGGCCACATTTTGTCTCTAATCAATCATGTAAGTGACTTCTCACCATATTAGAGTAACTTTGCACCTTATAAGAGTCACTTGCCATCATATATTGGTACAATTAACATGTTAACATCATGTACATGTAATTAGAAATCCTTTTATCACCTCTTAGTGCCATATTCATACAAGTCAATTTTGTTCCACATTTTGGTTCTAATTAACCATGTTAGTCACTTCTCACCATATTAGTCACTTTGCATCCTATAAGAGTCACTTTCCACCATATATGCAACAATTGACATGTTAACATCATATACATCCAATCTGACATCTTTTTACCACCTATTAATGCAACTTTCAAACAAGTTAATTTTGTTCCACATTTTGGCTCTAATCAACCTTGTAAGTCACTCATCACCATATTAGAGTCACTTTGCACCTTTTAAGAGTCACTTGCCACCAAATATTGATATAATTAACATGTTAACACCATGTACATGCAATTAGATATCCTTTAACCACCTCTTAGTACCCCTTTCATACAAGTCAATTTTGGGCCACATTTTGGCTCTAATCAATCATGTAAGTGACTTCTCACCATATTATAGTCACTTTACAACTTATAAGAGTCACTTGCTATCATATATTGGTACAATTAACATGTTAACATCATGTCCATGCAATTAGAAATCCTTTTACCACCTCTTAGTGCCATATTCATACAAGCCAATTTTGGTTCACATTTTGGTTCTAATTAACCATGTTAGTCACTTTTCACCATATTAGAGTCACTTTGCACCCTATAAGAGTCAGTTTCCACCATATATACAACAATTGACATGTTAATATCATTTGCATCCAATTTGACATCCTTTTACCACCTATTAATGCAACTTTCAAACAAGTTAATTTTGTTCCACATTTTGGCTCTAATCAACCATGTAAGTCACTCTTCACCATATTAGAGTCACTTAAGAGTCACTTGCCACCAAATATTGATATAATTAACATGTTAACATCATGTACATCCAATTAGATATCCTTTAACCACCTCTTAGTACCCCTTTCGTAGAGACAATTTTGGGTCACATTTTGGCTCTAATCAATCATGTAAGTGACTTCTCACCATATTAGAGTCACTTTGCACCTTATAAGAGTCACTTGCCATCATATATAGGTACAATTAACATGTTAACATCATGTACATGCAATTAGAAATCCTTTTACCACCTCTTAGTGCCATATTCATACAAGTCAATTTTGTTCCACATTTTGGTTCTAATTAACCATGTTAGTCACTTCTCACGATATTAGAGTCACTTTGCATCCTTTAAGGTCATTTTCCACCATACATGCAACAATTGACTTGTTAACATCATATACATCCAATTTGACATCCTTTTACCACCTATTAATGAAACTTTCAAACAAGTTAATTTTGTTCCACATTTTGGCTCTAATCAACCATGTAAGTCACTTTACACCATATTAGAGTCACTTTGCACCCTATAAGAGTCACTTGCCACCAAATATTGATATAATTAACATGTTAACATCATGTACATGCAATTAGACATCCTTTAACCACCTCTTGGTACCCTTTTCCTACAAGTCAATTTTGGGCCACATTTTGGCTCTAATCAATCATGTAAGTGACTTCTCACCTTATTAGAGTCACTTTGCACCTTAAAAGAGTCACTTGACATCATATATTGGTACAATTAACATGTTAACATCATGTACATGCAATTAGAAATCCTTTTACCACCTCTTAGTACCATATTCGTACAAGTCAATTTTGGTCAACATTTTGGTTCTAATTAACCATGTTAGTCACTTTTTACCATATTAGAGTAACTTTGCACCCTACAAGAGTCACTTTCCACCATATATACAACAATTGACATGTTAACATCATATAAATCCAATTTGACATCCTTTTACCACCTATTAATGTAACTTTCAAACAAGTTAATTTTGTTCCACATTTTGGCTCTAATCAACCATGTAAGTCACTTTTCACCATATAAGAACCATTTTGCACCCTATAAGAGTCACTTGCCACCAAATATTGATATAATTAACATGTTAACATCATGTACATGCAATTAGACATTATTTAACCACCTCTTGGTACCCCTTTCGTACAAGTCAATTTTGGGCCACATTTTGGCTCTAATCAATCATGTAAGTGACTTCTCACCATATTAGAGTCACTTTGCACCTTATAAGAGTCACTTGCCATCATATATTGGTACAATTAACATGTTAACATCATGTACATGCAATTAGAAATCCTTTTACCACCTCTTACTGCCATATTCATACAAGTCAATTTTGGTCCACATTTTGGTTCTAACTAACCATGTTAGTCACTTTTCACCATATTAGAGTCACTTTGCACCCTATAAGAGTCACTTTCCACCATATATACAACAATAGACATGTTAACATCATATAAATCCAATTTGACATCTTTTTACCACCTATTAATGTAACTTTCAAATAAGTTAATTTTGTTCCACATTTTGGCTCTAATCAACCATGTAAGTCACTCTTCACCATATAAGAACCATTTTGCACCCTATAACAGTCACTTGCCACCAAATATTGATATAATTAACATGTTAACATCATGTACATGCAATTAGACATTATTTAACCACCTCTTGGTACCCCTTTCGTACAAGTCAATTTTGGGCCAGATTTTGGCTCTAATCAATCATGTAAGTGACTTCTCACCATATTAGAGTCACTTTGCACCTTATAAGAGTCACTTGCCATCATATATTGGTACAATTAACATGTTAACATCATGTACATGCAATTAGAAATCCTTTTACCACCTCTTAGTGCCATATTCATACAAGTCAATTTTGGTCCACATTTTGGTTCTAATTAATCATGTTAGTCACTTTTCACCATATTAGAGTCACTTTGCACCCTATAAGAGTCACTTTCCACCATATATACAACAATTGACATGTTAACATCATATAAATCCAATTTGACATCCTTTTACCACCTATTAATGTAACTTTCAAACAAGTTAATTTTGTTCCACATTTTGGCTCTAATCAACCATGTAAGTCACTCTTCACCATATAAGAACCATTTTGCACCCTATAAGAGTCACTTGCCACCAAATATTGATATAATTAACATGTTAACATCATGTACATGCAATTAGACATTATTTAACCACCTCTTGGTACCCCTTTCGTACAAGTCAATTTTGGGCCACATTTTGGCTCTAATCAATCATGTAAGTGACTTCTCACCATATTAGAGTCACTTTGCACCTTATAAGAGTCACTTGCCATCATATATTGGAACAATTAACATGTTAACATCATGTACATGCAATTAGAAATCCTTTTACCACCTCTTACTGCCATATTCATACAAGTCAATTTTGGTCCACATTTTGGTTATAACTAACCATGTTAGTCACTTTTCACCATATTAGAGTCACTTTGCACCCTATAAGAGTCACTTTCCACCATATATACAACAATTGACATGTTAACATCATATACATCCAATTTGACAGCCTTTTACCACCTATTAATGCAACTTTCAAACAAGTTAATTTTGTTCCACATTTTGGCTCTAATCAACCATGTAAGTCACTCTTCACCAAATTAGAGTCACTTTGCACCTTATAAGAGTCACTTGCCGCCAAATATTGATATAATTAACATGTTAACATCATGTGCAAGCAATTAGACATCCTTTAACCACCTCTTGGTACCACTTTCGTACAAGTCAATTTGGGCCACATTTTGGCTCTAATCAATCATGTAAGTGACTTCTCACCTTATTAGAGTCACTTTGCACCTTAAAAGAGTCACTTGACATCATATATAGGTACAATTAACATGTTAACATCATGTACATGCAATTAGAAATCCTTTTACCACCTCTTAGTACCATATTCGTACAAGTCAATTTTGGTCAACATTTTGGTTCTAATTAACCATGTTAGTCACTTTTTACCAAATTAGAGTAACTTTGCACCCTATAAGAGTCACTTTCCACCATATATACAACAATTGACATGTTAACATCATATAAATCCAATTTGACATCCTTTTACCACCTATTAATGTAACTTTCAAACAAGTTAATTTTGTTCCACATTTTGGCTCTAATCAACCATGTAAGTCACTTTTCACCATATAAGAACCATTTTGCACCCAATAAGAGTCACTTGCCACCAAATATTGATATAATTAACATGTTAACATCATGTACATGCAATTAGACATTATTTAACCACCTCTTGGTACCCCTTTCGTACAAGTCAATTTTGGGCCACATTTTGGCTCTAATCAATCATGTAAGTGACTTCTCACCATATTAGAGTCACTTTGCACCTTATAAGAGTCACTTGCCATCATATATTGGTACAATTAACATGTTAACATCATGTACATGCAATTAGAAATCCTTTTACCACCTCTTAGTGCCATATTCATACAAGTCAATTTTGGTCCACATTTTGGTTCTAATTAACCATGTTAGTCACTTTTCATCATATTAGAGTCATTTTGCACCCTAAAAGAGTCACTTTCCACAATATATACAACAATTGACATGTTAACATCGTATACATCCAATTTGACAGCCTTTTACCACCTATTAATGCAACTTTCAAACAAGTTAATTTTGTTCCACATTTTGGCTCTAATCAACCATGTAAGTCACTTTACACCATATTAGAGTTACTTTGCACCCTATAAGAGTCACTTGCCACCAAATATTGATATAATTAACATGTTAACATCATGTACATGCAATTAGACATCCTTTAACCACCTCTTGGTACCCCTTTCCTACATGTCAATTTTGGGCCACATTTTGGCTCTAATCAATCATGTAAGTGACTTCTCACCATATTAGAGTCACTTTGCACCTTGTAAGAGTCACTTGCCATCATATATTGGTACAATTAACATGTTAACATCATGTTCATGCAATTAGAAATCCTTTTACCACCTCTTAGTGCCATATTCATACAAGTCAATTTTGGTCCACATTTTGGTTCTAAATAACCATGTTAGTCACTTTTCACCATATTAGAGTCACTTTGCACCCTATAAGAGTCACTTTCCACCATATATACAACAATTGACATGTTAACATCATATACATCCAATTTGACAGCCTTTTACCACCTATTAATGCAACTTTCAAACAAGTTAATTTTGTTCCACATTTTGGCTTTAATCAACCATGTAAGTCACTTTTCACCATATTAGAGTCACTTTGCACCCTATAAGAGTCACTTGCCGCCAAATATTGATATAATTAACATGTTAACATCATGTACATGCAATTAGACATCCTTTAACCACCTCTTGGTACCCCTTTCGTACAAGTCAATTTTGGGCCAAATTTTGGCTCTAATCAATCATGTAAGTGACTTCTCACCATATTAGAGTCACTTTGCACCTTATAAGAGTCACTTGCCATCATATATTGGTACAATTAACATGTTAACATCATGTACATGCGATTACAAATCCTTTTACCACCTCTTAGTACCATATTCATACAAGTCAATTTTGGTCAACATTTTGGTTCTAATTAACCATGTTAGTCACTTTTTTCCATATTAGAGTCACTTTGCACCCTATAAGAGTCACTTGCCACCAAATATTGATATAATTAACATGTTAACATCATGTACATGCAATTAGACATCATTTAACCACCTCTTGGTACCCCTTTCGTACAAGTCAATTTTGGGCCACATTTTGGCTCTAATCAATCATGTAAGTGACTTCTCACCATATTAGAGTAACTTTGCACCTTATAAGAGTCACTTGCCATCATATATTGGTACAATTAACATGTTAACATCATGTACATCTAATTAGACATTATTTAACCACCTCTTGGTACCCCTTTCGTACAAGTCAATTTTGGGCCACATTTTGGCTCTAATCAATCATGTAAGTGACTTCTCACCATATTAGAGTCACTTTGCACCTTATAAGAGTCACTTGCCATCATATATTGGTACAATTAACATGTTAACATCATGTACATGCAATTAGAAATCCTTTTACCACCTCTTAGTGCCATATTCATACAAGTCAATTTTGGTCCACATTTTGGTTCTAATTAACCATGTTAGTCACTTTTCATCATATTAGAGTCATTTTGCACCCTAAAAGAGTCACTTTCCACCATATATACAACAATTGACATGTTAACATCATATACATCCAATTTGACAGCCTTTTACCACCTATTAATGCAACTTTCAAACAAGTTAATTTTGTTCCACATTTTGGCTCTAATCAACCATGTAAGTAACTTTACACCATATTAGAGTCACTTTGCACCCTATAAGAGTCACTTGCCACCAAATATTGATATAATTAACATGTTAACATCATGTACATGCAATTAGACATCCTTTAACCACCTCTTGGTACCCCTTTCGTACAAGTCAATTTTGGGCCAAATTTTGGCTCTAATCAATCATGTAAGTGACTTCTCACCATATTAGAGTCACTTTGCACCTTATAAGAGTCACTTGCCATCATATATTGGTACAATTAACATGTTAACATCATGTACATGCGATTACAAATCCTTTTACCACCTCTTAGTACCATATTCATACAAGTCAATTTTGGTCAACATTTTGGTTCTAATTAACCATGTTAGTCACTTTTTTCCATATTAGAGTCACTTTGCACCCTATAAGAGTCACTTGCCACCAAATATTGATATAATTAACATGTTAACATCATGTACATGCAATTAGACATCATTTAACCACCTCTTGGTACCCCTTTCGTACAAGTCAATTTTGGGCCACATTTTGGCTCTAATCAATCATGTAAGTGACTTCTCACCATATTAGAGTAACTTTGCACCTTATAAGAGTCACTTGCCATCATATATTGGTACAATTAACATGTTAACATCATGTACATGTAATTAGACATTATTTAACCACCTCTTGGTACCCCTTTCATACAAGTCAATTTTGGGCCACATTTTGGCTCTAATCAATCATGTAAGTGACTTCTCACCATATTAGAGTCACTTTGCACCTTATAAGAGTCACTTGCCATCATATATTGGTACAATTAACATGTTAACATCATGTACATGCAATTAGAAATCCTTTTACCACCTCTTAGTGCCATATTCATACAAGTCAATTTTGGTCCACATTTTGGTTCTAATTAACCATGTTAGTCACTTTTCATCATATTAGAGTCATTTTGCACCCTAAAAGAGTCACTTTCCACCATATATACAACAATTGACATGTTAACATCATATACATCCAATTTGACAGCCTTTTACCACCTATTAATGCAACTTTCAAACAAGTTAATTTTGTTCCACATTTTGGCTCTAATCAACCATGTAAGTAACTTTACACCATATTAGAGTCACTTTGCACCCTATAAGAGTCACTTGCCACCAAATATTGATATAATTAACATGTTAACATCATGTACATGCAATTAGACATCCTTTAACCACCTCTTGGTACCCCTTTCCTACAAGTCAATTTTGGGCCACATTTTGGCTCTAATCAATCATGTAAGTGACTTCTCACCATATTAGAGTCACTTTGCACCTTGTAAGAGTCACTTGCCATCATATATTGGTACAATTAACATGTTAACATCATGTACATGCAATTAGAAATCCTTTTACCACCTCTTACTGCCATATTCATACAAGTCAATTTTGGTCCACATTTTGGTTCTAAATAACCATGTTAGTCACTTTTCACCATATTAGAGTCACTTTGCACCCTATAAGAGTCACTTTCCACCATATATACAACAATTGACATGTTAACATCATATACATCCAATTTGACAGCCTTTTACCACCTATTAATGCAACTTTCAAACAAGTTAATTTTGTTCCACATTTTGGCTTTAATCAACCATGTAAGTCACTCTTCACCATATTAGAGTCACTTTGCACCCTATAAGAGTCACTTGCCGCCAAATATTGATATAATTAACATGTTAACATCATGTACATGCAATTAGACATCCTTTAACCACCTCTTGGTACCCCTTTCGTACAAGTCAATTTTGGGCCAAATTTTGGCTCTAATCAATCATGTAAGTGACTTCTCACCATATTAGAGTCACTTTGCACCTTATAAGAGTCACTTGCCATCATATATTGGTACAATTAACATGCTAACATCATGTACATGCGATTACAAATCCTTTTACCACCTCTTAGTACCATATTCATACAAGTCAATTTTGGTCAACATTTTGGTTCTAATTAACCATGTTAGTCACTTTTTTCCATATTAGAGTCACTTTGCACCCTATAAGAGTCACTTGCCACCAAATATTGATATAATTAACATGTTAACATCATGTACATGCAATTAGACATCATTTAACCACCTCTTGGTACCCCTTTCGTACAAGTCAATTTTGGGCCACATTTTGGCTCTAATCAATCATGTAAGTGACTTCTCACCATATTAGAGTAACTTTGCACCTTATAAGAGTCACTTGCCATCATATATTGGTACAATTAACATGTTAACATCATGTACATGTAATTAGAAATCCTTTTATCACCTCTTAGTGCCATATTCATACAAGTCAATTTTGTTCCACATTTTGGTTCTAATTAACCATGTTAGTCACTTCTCACCATATTAGTCACTTTGCATCCTATAAGAGTCACTTTCCACCATATATGCAACAATCGACATGTTAACATCATATACATCCAATCTGACATCTTTTTACCACCTATTAATGCAACTTTCAAACAAGTTAATTTTGTTCCACATTTTGGCTCTAATCAACCTTGTAAGTCACTCATCACCATATTAGAGTCACTTTGCACCTTATAAGAGTCACTTGCCACCAAATATTGATATAATTAACATGTTAACACCATGTACATGCAATTAGATATCCTTTAACCACCTCTTAGTACCCCTTTCATACAAGTCAATTTTGGGCCACATTTTGGCTCTAATCAATCATGTAAGTGACTTCTCACCATATTATAGTCACTTTACAACTTATAAGAGTCACTTGCCATCATATATTGGTACAATTAACATGTTAACATCATGTCTATGCAATTAGAAATCCTTTTACCACCTCTTAGTGCCATATTCATACAAGCCAATTTTGGTTCACATTTTGGTTCTAATTAACCATGTTAGTCACTTTTCACCATATTAGAGTCACTTTGCACCCTATAAGAGTCAGTTTCCACCATATATACAACAATTGACATGTTAATATCATTTGCATCCAATTTGACATCCTTTTACCACCTATTAATGCAACTTTCAAACAAGTTAATTTTGTTCCACATTTTGGCTCTAATCAACCATGTAAGTCACTCTTCACCATATTAGAGTCACTTAAGAGTCACTTGCCACCAAATATTGATATAATTAACATGTTAACACCATGTACATGCAATTAGACATCCTTTAACCACCTCTTGGTACCCCTTTCCTACAAGTCAATTTTGGGCCACATTTTGGCTCTAATCAATCATGTAAGTGACTTCTCACCATATTAGAGTCACTTTGCACCTTGTAAGAGTCACTTGCCATCATATATTGGTACAATTAACATGTTAACATCATGTACATGCAATTAGAAATCCTTTTACCACCTCTTAGTGCCATATTCATACAAGTCAATTTTGGTCCACATTTTGGTTCTAATTAACCATGTTAGTCACTTCTCACCATATTAGAGTCACTTTGCATCCTATAAGGGTCACTTTCCACCATACATGCAACAATTGACATGTTAACATCATATACATCCAATTTGACATCCTTTACCACCTTTTAATGTAACTTTCGAAAAAGTTAATTTTGTTCCACATTTTGGCTCTAATCAACCATGTAAGTCACTTTACACCATATTAGAGTCACTTTGCACCCTATTAGAGTCACTTGCCACCAAATATTGATATAATTAACATGTTAACATCATGTACATGCAATTAGACATCCTTTAACCACCTCTTGCTACCCCTTTCCTATAAGTCAATTTTGGGCAACATTTTGGTCTAATTTGATCATGTAAGTGACTTCTCACCATATTAGAGACACTTTACACCTTATAAGAGTCACTTGCCATCATATATTGGTACAATTAACATGTTAACATCATGTACATGCAATTAGAAATCCTTTTACCACCTCTTAGTGCCATATTCATACAAGTCAATTTTGATCCACATTTTGGTTCTAATTAACCATGATAGTCACTTTTCACCATATTAGAGTCACTTTACACCCTATAAGAGTCACTTTCCACCATATATACAAAAATTGACATGTTAACATCATATAAATCCAATTTGACATCCTTTTACCACCTATTAATGCAACTTTCAAACAAGTTAATTTTGTTCCACATTTTGGCTCTAATCAACCATGTAAGTCACTCTTCACCATATAAGAGTCATTTTGCACCCTATAAGAGTCACTTGCCACCAAATTTTGATATAATTAATATGTTAACATCATGTACATGCAATTAGGCATTATTTAACAACCTCTTGGTACCCCTTTCGTACAAGTCAATTTTGGGCCACATTTTGGCTCTAATCAATCATGTAAGTGACTTCTCAGCATATTAGAGTCACTTTGCACCTTATAAGAGTCACTTCCCATCATATATTGGTACAATTAACATGTTAACATCATGTACATGCAATTGGAAATCCTTTTACCACCTCTTAGTGCCATATTCATACAAGTCAATTTTGGTCCACATTTTGGTCCTAATTAACCATGTTAGTCACTTTTCACCATATTAGAGTCATTTTGCACCCTATAAGAGTCACTTTCCACCATATATACAACAATTGACATGTTAACATCATATACATCCAATTTGACAGCCTTTTACCACCTATTAATGCAACTTTCAAACAAGTTAATTTTGTTCCACATTATGGCTCTAATCAACCATGTAAGTCACTTTTCACCATATTAGAGTCACTTTGCATCCTATAAGAGTCAGTTGCCACCAAATATTGATATAATTAACATGTTAACACAATGTACATGCAATTAGACATCCTTTAATCACCTCTTGGTACCCCTTTCCTACAAGTCAATTTTGGGCCACATTTTGGCTCTAATCAATCATGTAAGTGACTTCTCACCATATTAGAGTCACTTTGCACCTTATAAGAGTCACTTGCCATCATATCGTTTCTAGTCTATCTCTTTCTATTTCTTTTCTATATATGGAAAGTTCAAAAATCATCATATAATAATCCAGAAATTGCAATAGAAAAGAAAAAGGGAGGTTTGTGATGATTTTTAAATCTTTTCTAGAAGGTAATCTAGTATCTTTATGCATGAAGATAATCAATATTGGTACAATTAACATGTTAACATCATGTACATGCAATTAGAAATCCTTTTACCACCTCTTAGTGCCATATTCATACAAGTCAATTTTGTTCCACATTTTGGTTCTAATTAACCATGTTAGTCACTTCTCACGATATTAGAGTCACTTTGCATCCTTTAAGGTCATTTTCCACCATACATGCAACAATTGACTTGTTAACATCATATACATCCAATTTGACATCCTTTTACCACCTATTGATGAAACTTTCAAACAAGTTAATTTTGTTCCACATTTTGGCTCTAATCAACCATGTAAGTCACTTTACACCATATTAGAGTCACTTTGCACCCTATAAGAGTCACTTGCCACCAAATATTGATATAATTAACATGTTAACATCATGTACACGCAATTAGACATCCTTTAACCACCTCTTGGTACCCCTTTCCTACAAGTCAATTTTGGGCCACATTTTGGCTCTAATCAATCATGTAAGTGACTTCTCACCATATTAGAGTCACTTTGCACCTTGTAAGAGTCACTTGCCATCATATATTGGTACAATTAACATGTTAACATCATGCAATTAGAAATCCTTTTACCACCTCTTACTGCCATATTCATACAAGTCAATTTTGGTCCACATTTTGGTTCTAATTAACCATGTTAGTCACTTTTCACCATATTAGAGTCACTTTGCACCCTATAAGAGTCACTTTCCACCATATATACAACAATTGACATGTTAACATCATATACATCCAATTTGACAGCCTTTTACCACCTATTAATGCAACTTTCAAACAAGTTAATTTTGTTCCACATTTTGGCTCTAATCAACCATGTAAGTCACACTTCACCATATTAGAGTCACTTTGCACCCTATAAGAGTCAGTTGCCACCAAATATTGATATAATTAACATGTTAACACCATGTACATACAATTAGACATCCTTTAACCACCTCTTGGTACCCCTTTCGTACAAGTCAATTTTGGGCCACATTTTGGCTCTAATCAATCATTTAAGTGACTTCTCACCATATTAGAGTCACTTTGCACCTTATAAGAGTCACTTGCCATCATATATTGGTACAATTAACATGTTAACATCATGTACATGCAATTAGAAATCCTTTTACCACCTCTTAGTACCATATTCATACAAGTCAATTTTTTTCCACATTTTGGTCCTAATTAACCATGTTAGTCACTTCTCACGATATTAGAGTCACTTTGCACCATACATGCAACAATTGACATGTTAACATCATATACATCAAATTTGACATCCTTTTACCACCTATTAATGAAAATTTCAAACAAGTTAATTTTGTTCCACATTTTGGCTATAATCAACCATGTAAGTCACTTTACACCATATTAGAGTCACTTTGCACCCTATAAGAGTCACTTGCCACCAAATATTGATATAATTAACATGTTAACATCATGTACATGCAATTAGAAATCCTTTTACCACCTCTTAGTGCCATATTCATACAAGTCAATTTTGTTCCACATTTTGGTTCTAATTAACCATGTTAGTCACTTCTCACGATATTAGAGTCACTTTGCATCCTTTAAGGTCATTTTCCACCATACATGCAACAATTGACTTGTTAACATCATATACATCCAATTTGACATCCTTTTACCACCTATTGATGAAACTTTCAAACAAGTTAATTTTGTTCCACATTTTGGCTCTAATCAACCATGTAAGTCACTTTACACCATATTAGAGTCACTTTGCACCCTATAAGAGTCACTTGCCACCAAATATTGATATAATTAACATGTTAACATCATGTACATGCAATTAGACATCCTTTAACCACCTCTTGGTACCCCTTTCCTACAAGTCAATTTTGGGCCACATTTTGGCTCTAATCAATCATGTAAGTGACTTCTCACCATATTAGAGTCACTTTGCACCTTGTAAGAGTCACTTGCCATCATATATTGGTACAATTAACATGTTAACATCATGCAATTAGAAATCCTTTTACCACCTCTTACTGCCATATTCATACAAGTCAATTTTGGTCCACATTTTGGTTCTAATTAACCATGTTAGTCACTTTTCACCATATTAGAGTCACTTTGCACCCTATAAGAGTCACTTTCCACCATATATACAACAATTGACATGTTAACATCATATACATCCAATTTGACAGCCTTTTACCACCTATTAATGCAACTTTCAAACAAGTCAATTTTGTTCCACATTTTGGCTCTAATCAACCATGTAAGTCACACTTCACCATATTAGAGTCACTTTGCACCCTATAAGAGTCAGTTGCCACCAAATATTGATATAATTAACATGTTAACACCATGTACATACAATTAGACATCCTTTAACCACCTCTTGGTACCCCTTTCGTACAAGTCAATTTTGGGCCACATTTTGGCTCTAATCAATCATTTAAGTGACTTCTCACCATATTAGAGTCACTTTGCACCTTATAAGAGTCACTTGCCATCATATATTGGTACAATTAACATGTTAACATCATGTACATGCAATTAGAAATCCTTTTACCACCTCTTAGTACCATATTCATACAAGTCAATTTTTTTCCACATTTTGGTCCTAATTAACCATGTTAGTCACTTCTCACGATATTAGAGTCACTTTGCACCATACATGCAACAATTGACATGTTAACATCATATACATCAAATTTGACATCCTTTTACCACCTATTAATGAAAATTTCAAACAAGTTAATTTTGTTCCACATTTTGGCTATAATCAACCATGTAAGTCACTTTACACCATATTAGAGTCACTTTGCACCCTATAAGAGTCACTTGCCACCAAATATTGATATAATTAACATGTTAACATCATGTACATGCAATTAGAAATCCTTTTACCACCTCTTAGTGCCATATTCATACAAGTCAATTTTAGTCCACATTTTGGTTCTAATAAACCATGATAGTCACTTTTCACCATATTAGAGTCACTTTGCACCCTATAAGAGTCACTTTCCACCATATATACAAAAATTGACATGTTAACATCATATAAATCCAATTTGACATCCTTTTACCACCTATTAATGCAACTTTCAAACAAGTTAATTTTGTTCCATATTTTGGCTCTAATCAACCATGTAAGTCACTCTTCACCATATAAGAGTCATTTAGCACCCTATAAGAGTCACTTGCCACCAAATATTAATATAATTAACATGTTAACATCATGTACATTCAATTAGGCATTATTTAACCACCTCTTGGTACCCCTTTCGTACAAGTCAATTTTGGGCCACATTTTGGCTCTAATCAATCATGTAAGTGACTTCTCACCATATTAGAGTCACTTTGCACCTTATAAGAGTCACTTGCCATCATATATTGGTACAATTAACATGGTAACATCATGTACATGCAATTAGAAATCCTTTTACCACCTCTTAGTGCCATATTCATACAACTCAATTTTGGTCCACATTTTGGTTATAATTAACCATGTTAGTCACTTTTCACCATATTAGAGTCATTTTGCACCCTATAAGATTCACTTTCCACCATATATACAACAATTGACATGTTAACATCATATATATCCAATTTGACAGCCTTTTACCACCTATTAATGCAACTTTCAAACAAGCTAATTTTGTTCCACATTATGGCTCTAATCAACCATGTAAGTCACTTTTCACCATATTAGAGTCACTTTGCACCCTATAAGAGTCAGTTGCCACCAAATATTGATATAATTAACATGTTAACACCATGTACATGCAATTAGACATCCTTTAACCACCTCTTGGTACCCCTTTCGTACAAGTCAATTTTGGGCCACATTTTGGCTCTAATCAATCATGTAAGTGACTTCTCACCATATTAGAGTCACTTTGCACCTTATAAGAGTCACTTGCCATCATATCGTTTCTAGTCTATCTCTTTCTATTTCTTTTCTATATATGGAAAGTTCAAAAATCATCATATAATAATCCAGAAATTGCAATAGAAAAGAAAAAGGGAGGTTTGTGATGATTTTTAAATCTTTTCTAGTAGGTAATCTAGTATCCTTATGCATGAAGATAATCAATATTGGTACAATTAACATGTTAACATCATGTACATGCAATTAGAAAACCTTTTACCACCTCTTAGTGCCATATTCATACAAGTCAATTTTGTTCCACATTTTGGTTCTAATTAACCATGTTAGTCACTTCTCACGATATTAGAGTCACTTTGCATCCTTTAAGGTCACTTTCCACCATACATGCAACAATTGACTTGTTAACATCATATACATCCAATTTGACATCCTTTTACCACCTATTAATGAAACTTTCAAACAAGTTAATTTTGTTCCACATTTTGGCTCTAATCAACCATGTAAGTCACTTTACACCATATTAAAGTCACTTTGCACCCTATAAGAGTCACTTGCGGCCAAATATTGATATAATTAACATGTTAACATCATGTACATGCAATTAGACATCCTTTAACCACCTCTTGGTACCCCTTTCCTACAAGTCAATTTTGGGCCACATTTTGGCTCTAATCAATCATGTAAGTGACTTATCACCATATTAGAGTCACTTTGCACCTTGTAAGAGTCACTTGCCATCATATATTGGTACAATTAACATGTTAACATCATGTACATGCAATTAGAAATCCTTTTACCACCTCTTACTGCCATATTCATACAAGTCAATTTTGGTCCACATTTTGGTTCTAATTAACCATGTTAGTCACTTTTCACCATATTAGAGTCACTTTGCAACCTATAAGAGTCACTTTCCACCATATATACAATAATTGACATGTTAACATTATATACATCCAATTTGACAGCCTTTTACCACCTATTAATGCAACTTTCAAACAAGTTAATTTTGTTCCACATTTTGGCTCTAATCAACCATGTAAGTCACTCTTCACCATATTAGAGTCACTTTGCACCCTATAAGAGTCAGTTGCCACCAAATATTGATATAATTAACATGTTAACACCATGTACATGCAATTAGGCATCCTTTAACCACCTCTTGGTACCCCTTTCGTACAAGTCAATTTTGGGCCACATTTTGGCTCTAATCAATCATGTAAGTGACTTCTCACCATATTAGAGTCACTTTGCACCTTATAAGAGTCACTTTCCATCATATATTGGTACAATTAACTTGTTAACATCATGTACATGCAATTAGAAATCCTTTTACCACCTCTTAGTACCATATTCATACAAGTCAATTTTGTTCCACATTTTGGTCCTAATTAACCATGTTAGTCACTTCTCACGATATTAGAGTCACTTTGCATCCTTTAAGGTCACTTTCCACCATACATGCAACAATTGACATGTTAACATCATATACATCAAATTTGACATCCTTTTACCACCTATTAATGAAAATTTCAAACAAGTTAATTGTGTTCCACATTTTGGCTCTAATCAACCATGTAAGTCACTTTACACCATATTAGAGTCACTTTGCACCCTATAAGAGTCACTTGCCACCAAATATTGATATAATTAACATGTTAACATCATGTACATGCAATTAGACATCCTTTAACCACCTCTTGGTACCCCTTTCCTACAAGTCAATTTTGGGCCACATTTTGGCTCTAATCAATCATGTAAGTGACTTTACACCATATTAGAGTCACTTTGCACCTTGTAAGAGTCACTTGCCATCATATATTGGTACAATAAACATGTTAACATCATGTACATGCAATTAGAAATCCTTTTACAACCTCTTACTGCCATATTCATACAAGTCAATTTTGGTCCACATTTTGGTTCTAATTAACCATGTTAGTCACTTTTCACCATATTAGAGTCACTTTGCACCCTATAAGAGTCACTTTCCACCATATATACAAAAATTGACATGTTAACATCATATACATCCAATTTGACAGCCTTTTACCACCTATTAATGCAACTTTCAAACAAGTTAATTTTGTTCCACATTTTGGCTCTAATCAATCATGTAAGTCACTCTTCACCATATTATAGTCACTTTGTACCCTATAAGAGTCAGTTGCCACCAAATATTGATATAATTAACATGTTAACACCATGTACATGCAATTAGACATCCTTTAACCACCTCTTGGTACCCCTTTCCTACAAGTCAATTTTGCGCCACATTTTGGCTCTAATCAATCATGTAAGTGACTTCTCACCATATTAGAGTCACTTTGCACCTTATAAGAGTCACTTGCCATCATATATTGGTACAATTAACATGTTAACATCATGTACATGCAATTAGAAATCCTTTTACCACCTCTTAGTGCCATATTCATACAAGTCAATTTTGGTCCACATTTTGGTTCTAATTAACCATGTTAGTCACTTTTCACCATATTAGAGTCATTTTGCACCCTATAAGATTCACTTTCCACCATATATACAACAATTGACATGTTAACATCATATACATCCAATTTGTCAGCCTTTTACCACCTATTAATGCAACTTTCAAACAAGTTAATTTTGTTCCACATTATAACTCTTAGCAATCTTTTCTCTGAGTGCTACAACTCATTCTCTTCCCTTAATGTTGGCTTTTCAATCGACTGTTAATAACTCAACCAATGCCTCAACTCTTAAGGCTAAGGTCCCCTTGGGTACTACCGTCGCGACTACTCCATAGTAATCCGATTACGAACTCGATGAGAGTTCTTGTTAACTTTTAAATCCTCAGTCTACCTATTTTACTCTTACTGCTTCCAAAACTTATAACCTTTGGCTCTGATACCATTTCTGTAACACCCCCAAATCCAAGATTGTGAATTCGGGTCGTTACGATCACTTATTAATTAAATAATTCTCTTTTCACAATATTACTCGACCTTTTATTCAAACTCACATACACACACGTTATACGCTTGGAAACAGTAGCAAATAAATCATCTCCACTTATCTACCTGACGGGGCTAGCGCACAAAAAGCCTACAGAACTCACGAGCTTTCCTTACCCGCCTACGGACAGCAGTCCTGGTCTGATCCATGCTGGTAGTCTGTTGTGATATGATATATAAAAGCAAGGGTGAGCATTATAGCTCAGCAAGGTATAAATCCCCATAATTAAGTATGTAAGGATAAATAAAACCAATAATTATACTTTGTATCTCCAAAGCGTTCTGAAAGTTTATATGCTTGTCAAATTTATAATATTCTCAAAATCAACTACAATAATATTTATATATCCACTGAATACTTGTATCCATCTCTTTCTCAAAATCATTTTATACTCGTACTCATTTTATTTCAAAATCTTAAGATGTTACTCGAACCAAGATTCTCAAATGGGTGTGATATATATTCATCAACATCCCAATTTAAAACTCAGCCTTATGGGCAGATTTCTCAAATGGATTTGATATATATTCATCAATATCCTTGTTTTAAACTCAGCCTTATCGGCTCTCTGTTGTATATTTCACAACAGTTTTTCCAAAATGGAAGAAAGGGACTATACTGGAATAAGCCACGTATCGGTGATCAGCCGAATACGAAATTTTCTCTACTAGTAGAAGGAATACAAACCTAGCCGCCTTTGGGCTCATCAAGACACTACACGGTGGTTGCCCATTGCCGTGCAAGTCCGAAAGTCAATGGTCACATAGACCATATAACCGTACAATGCGCCACTCCGCGCTTGCATAATGCGCCACTCCGCGCCTGGTCACTGCCCGATACCACTCCGTGCCGGGCAGGCCACATTCCAGTCCCAAAACAATTATATCTTTTGCTCAAAATCCTTTTTCGAAGGAATAGGTCGTTAAAAGTTGACCTGTAAATAAGATGATTTATTCATCACTTTTAACTCAATTGATCTTTGGGAGTTGTCGGAGTTTTGAATTTAAAATCATTTTCAAATCCCTATCTGTAGTAGGGTGACACATATATTACTCACTTGTTCTTTATTGAACGAGGAAGCAAAACTCTTATGCTTCTAGACTAAGTTCCCTAAGGTTTTGATACGTTTCAAATGATTAATCTCTTTCAAGAGTTTTGAATAATTTAGAAAGTACCTTTGGGAACCATGTCTATTTTTAAATAAGTTTTTTAGAAGTCCGAAGATATTAAATATCTAAGGACTCATAATAATTTAAGAGGGATTCAATGAATTGATAAAATATTATAAATAAAACATCTCTGTATAAGGTTCAATGAATTGATAAAAACCTTATATATAAAATATCTCTGAATATGGTTCAATGAATTGATAAAATCTTAAGTACAAAGTATTTCTAATTAAGGTTCAATGAATTAATAAAAAAATCTTAAATACAAAATATCTCTGAATAAGGTCCAACGAATGGAGACACCTTAATCAAATAATCAAAACAGGATTTGGTATCCTATAATTGCTCTTTGAATAGTTAAATCTTTATTAAATAACGTGTAATGATTTATAAACTATTCAGTATATTTTTAAATACTTTCTGGATATTTAATAATCCCTTAAGTATCGCTTTATAAAATAATCAATCAAGTAAGGGTGTCCCTTAAATGAATAAACAATATTTCTCGAAGTTTAAGTCAAAATCTCAATCGTTCGCTTGATATATATATTACGCGAACGTACTTTGTTTATCAAAATAGAAATCTTTCGCGTCAGGCTCTCTCCGGAATTAAATCGTTATTAAAATATCTCCGACTCCCATTATCATATATTATATTTGAAATACGTTTCAATTTCTCATACTCGTGTAAAACGAAATTTGTTTTCGTAAACAATCGCATAATTCGTATGCATTGATATCATAGACAAGCATATGTATTTGAACTGTAAATCATGGCATCAGTATCACAACAGTATATATATAGCATGGATAGTATGAGATAGGGTTTCGAAAACTTTCCTCGAGTAATCGAAGTGGTATGGTCTCTGGTGTTTGGTTGGCGAACTATAAACAAAAACCAACGGTCTAAGTTAGTACGCGATTAACGTCTCGCTTTTATTAAGCAACTTTCGCAACTACTCAAGTATAACGAATCTCCGATCGTCACATTCTCAACACTTATATTCTCACTTTATAACATGGTCGGGTTTTGAAATCGATCGTTCGCTTTAGAAAGTCCATTTCGAGTTTTAAGCTCGAACGTGAGAAAATGTTCGTCAAAACTAGGTTTTTAATGCGTTTCTCGCTTGCGCTCGCTTTACCAAAATATTTTTATAAAATCGAAAAATTAATATTTTCCCAAGATTCTTTTTGGACAGTCTTCTCTACTGTCATATCCATTTTTCATAATTTTTCCAGAATCTCAAAATTATTTTAAGTCCTTCAAAATCACCATGCAAGTGGACTTAAGTGTAGTTGGCTAATCGCAGAAATGTTTTACACTAAAACGACCATAACTCCTAAACCGTAAATCTCCTCATGATGATCTATACATGTATAGAAACTATAAAACAATATCTATCTAGTCATGGCCAGTGATTTTCAAATTTTAATCATTTTCATGGCCGAATGTCTTGTAGAAAACAGATCAAGTGCAAGAATGCCCAAACTCAATTTCTACTACTTGATCTTAACACAATCACTACCTATAACCATCATAAACACAAGTACTTCTCAAGATCCACCCACATGAACCTTATATGCTCTATCTAGTACCACATACATGGATTACAACTCAACATCTCAAGTCTTTAGCAAGAACATAATCAATACAAACTCAAACAAACACAATCCTTTGGATCTTAACACTACAACAAACATAACTCTTAAATACAACCATAAAACCTTAAAGGGTTGAAAGTTATACCTTCTTGGACACTAGGAAAGTTAGTTCTAGGATGATTGAGGCTTGGTTTTCTTAGAAAACACTTAGAAGGGCTAGATCCTTAAGAAACAAAACCAAGAAACAAGTTAAAATTTCGGAGTAACCTTTCTGCACCTCATTCAAACATTTTTATAAAATTGAAAAAAATTAATTTGAGGCTGAAATTTGGTACGACGCTTACCCATGATATAGAGAAGCTATGGTAAAAATTGCATGATATTTGAATGAGTATATTTTGAGTTATGAATTTTTCTTTCTCCCTTGCTCAGAAAATCCGAACTGCTGGAATGAAAAATGGGAGAGCTTTAAGTGAGGGAAAAGGGGTTGTTTTCTTTTGTGGCTAAAGTGTGGGAGTGTATAATGAATATATGGGATGTATGCAGCAGATTTGACAATAATTTGGCAAAGGTATGGGTTGGTTTGATTGTGTGGTGAAGTGAGAAAAGGGAGAAGTATGGCTTGTGTACTTGTTTGTCTCCCATCACTATTCAACACTATTCCACTAACTATTCTAGTTAGCTTCTAATCATCTAGTTACACTCCTAACTACTAGTTAGGACTTGGTTATGCATGGCCAACTTGCATGGGATTTAATTTCTCATTCGTTTATTTATCGTAAATGCAATCGTCGTTCCATTCCGATAGTTTCCACGTATAACGACTTGTTTCGTAGCGATTTCTTTTATCGCTTATAATCCTATAACCAATTCCATTCCTTCTCTTGATCATAGAAATACCTTGATATATTATTTATTTCACGTAGTATTCCCGGTTCTACGCCATTCTTTGCGGATACGAAAACACGTAGTATAATTGTGAATCTTCGAATTCCGTCGACTTTTACATTCACTTATTTTCCTCGATAAACAAGAATATGATCTCGGATTCTCAAAATTCCACTATTCATTTTATGATGATCCCCATACGTATTACTTAATAAGCTCAAGTTACTATTCACAGAAGTTTTAAAATATTACAAAAATCAGGGTTCTTACACTTTAACCACCTCTTGGTACCCCTTTCGTACAAGTCAATTTTGGGCCACATTTTGGCTCTAATCAATCATGTAAGTGACTTCTCACCATATTAGAGTCACTTTGCACCTTATAAGAGTCACTTGCCATCATATCGTTTCTAGTCTATCTCTTTCTATTTCTTTTCTATATATGGAAAGTTCAAAAATCATCATATAATAATCCAGAAATTGCAATAGAAAAGAAAAAGGGAGGTTTGTGATGATTTTTAAATCTTTTCTAGTAGGTAATCTAGTATCCTTATGCATGAAGATAATCAATATTGGTACAATTAACATGTTAACATCATGTACATGCAATTAGAAATCCTTTTACCACCTCTTAGTGCCATATTCATACAAGTCAATTTTGTTCCATATTTTGGTTCTAATTAACCATGTTAGTCACTTCTCACGATATTAGAGTCACTTTGCATCCTTTAAGGTCACTTTCCACCATACATGCAACAATTGACTTGTTAACATCATATACATCCAATTTGACATCCTTTTACCACCTATTAATGAAACTTTCAAACAAGTTAATTTTGTTCCACATTTTGGCTCTAATCAACCATGTAAGTCACTTTACACCATATTAGAGTCACTTTGCACCCTATAAGAGTCACTTGCGGCCAAATATTGATATAATTAACATGTTAACATCATGTACATGCAATTATACATCCTTTAACCACCTCTTGGTACGCCTTTCCTACAAGTCAATTTTGGGCCACATTTTGGCTCTAATCAATCATGTAAGTGACTTATCACCATATTAGAGTCACTTTGCACCTTGTAAGAGTCACTTGCCATCATATATTGGTACAATTAACATGTTAACATCATGTACATGCAATTAGAAATCCTTTTACCACCTCTTACTGCCATATTCATACAAGTCAATTTTGGTCCACATTTTGGTTCTAATTAACCATGTTATCACTTTTCACCATATTACAGTCACTTTGCAACCTATAAGAGTCACTTTCCACCATATATACAACAATTGACATGTTAACATCATATGCATCCAATTTGACAGCCTTTTACCACCTATTAATGCAACTTTCAAACAAGTTAATTTTGTTCCACATTTTGGCTCTAATCAACCATGTAAGTCACTCTTCACCATATTAGAGTCACTTTGCACCCTATAAGAGTCAGTTGCCACCAAATATTGATATAATTAACATGTTAACACCATGTACATGCAATTAGACATCCTTTAACCACCTCTTGGTACCCCTTTCGTACAAGTCAATTTTGGGCCACATTTTGGCTCTAATCAATCATGTAAGTGACTTCTCACCATATTAGAGTCACTTTGCACCTTATAAGAGTCACTTTCCATCATATATTGGTACAATTAACTTGTTAACATCATGTACATGCAATTAGAAATCCTTTTACCACCTCTTAGTACCATATTCATACAAGTCAATTTTGTTCCACATTTTGGTCCTAATTAACCATGTTAGTCACTTCTCACGATATTAGAGTCACTTTGCATCCTTAAAGGTCACTTTCCACCATACATGCAACAATTGACATGTTAACATCATATACATCAAATTTGACATCCTTTTACCACCTATTAATGAAAATTTCAAACAAGTTAATTGTGTTCCACATTTTGGCTCTAATCAACCATGTAAGTCACTTTACACCATATTAGAGTCACTTTGCACCCTATAAGAGTCACTTGCCACCAAATATTGATATAATTAACATGTTAACATCATGTACATGCAATTAGACATCCTTTAACCACCTCTTGGTACCCCTTTCCTACAAGTCAATTTTGGGCCACATTTTGGCTCTAATCAATCATGTAAGTGACTTTACACCATATTAGAGTCACTTTGCACCTTGTAAGAGTCACTTGCCATCATATATTGGTACAATAAACATGTTAACATCATGTACATGCAATTAGAAATCCTTTTACAACCTCTTACTGCCATATTCATACAAGTCAATTTTGGTCCACATTTTGGTTCTAATTAACCATGTTAGTCACTTTTCACCATATTAGAGTCACTTTGCACCCTATAAGAGTCACTTTCCACCATATATACAACAATTGACATGTTAACATCATATACATCCAATTTGACAGCCTTTTACCACCTATTAATGCAACTTTCAAACAAGTTAATTTTGTTCCACATTTTGGCTCTAATCAATCATGTAAGTCACTCTTCACCATATTAGAGTCACTTTGCACCCTATAAGAGTCAGTTGCCACCAAATATTGATATAATTAACAGGTTAACACCATGTACATGCAATTAGACATCCTTTAACCACCTCTTGGTACCCCTTTCCTACAAGTCAATTTTGGGCCACATTTTGGCTCTAATCAATCATGTAAGTGATTCTCACCATATTAGAGTCACTTTGCACCTTATAAGAGTCACTTGCCATCATATATTGGTACAATTAACATGTTAACATCATGTACATGCAATTAGAAATCCTTTTACCACCACTTAGTGCCATATTCATACAAGTCAATTTTGTTCCACATTTTGGTTCTAGTTAATCATGTTAGTCACTTCACACGATATTAGAGTCACTTTGCATCCTTTAAGGTCATTTTCCACCATACATGCAACAATTGACTTGTTAACATCATATACATCCAATTTGACATCCTTTTACCACCTATTAATCAAACTTTCAAACAAGTTAATTTTGTTCCACATTTTAGCTCTAATCAACCATGTAAGTCACTTTACACCATATTTGAGTCACTTTGCACCTTATAAGAGTCACTTGCCACCAAATATTGATATAACATCCTTTAACCACCTGTTGGTACCCCTTTCCTACAAGTCAATTTTGGGCCACATTTTGGCTCTAATCAATCATGTAAGTGACTTCACACCATATTAGAGTCACTTTGCACCTTGTAAGAGTCACTTGCCATCATATATTGGTACAATTAACATGTTAACATCATGTACATGCAATTAGAAATCCTTTTACCACCTCTTATTGCCATATTCGTACAAGTCAATTTTGGTCCACATTTTGGTTCTAATTAACCATGTTAGTCACTTTTCACCATATTAGAGTCACTTTGCACCCTATAAGAGTCACTTTCCACCATATATACAACAATTGACAAGCTAACATCATATACATTCAATTTGACAGCCTTTTACCACCTATTAATGCAATTTTCAAACAAGTTAATTTTGTTCCACATTTTGGCTCTAATCAACCATATAAGTCACTCTTCACCATATTAGAGTCACTTTGCACCCTATAAGAGTCAGTTGCCACCAAATATTGATATAATTAACATGTTAACACCATGTACATGCAATTAGACATCCTTTAACCACCTTTTGGTACCCCTTTCGTACAAGTCAATTTTGGGCCACATTTTGGCTCTAATCAATCATGTAAGTGACTTCTCACCATATTAGAGTCACTTTGCACCTTATAAGAGTCACTTGCCATCATATATTGGTACAATTAACATGTTAATGTACATGCAATTAGAAATCCTTTTACCACCTCTTAGTGCCATATTCATACAAGTCCATTTTGTTCCACATTTTGGTCCTAATTAACCATGTTAGTCAATTCTCACCATATTAGAGTCATTTTGCATCCTTTAAGGTCACTTTCCACCATACATGCAATAATTGACATGTTAACATCATATACATCAAATTTGACATCCTTTTACCACCTATTAATAAAATTTTCAAACAAGTTAATTTTGTTCCATATTTTGGCTCTAATCAACCATGTAAGTCAATTTACACCATATTAGAGTCACTTTGCACCCTATAAGAGTCAGTTGCCACCAAATATTGATATAATTAACATGTTAACATCATGTACATGCAATTAGACATCCTTTAACCACCTCTTAGTACCCCTATCCTAAATGTCAATTTTGGGCCACATTTTGGCTCTAATCAATCATGTAAGTGACTTCTCACCATATTAGAGTCACTTTGCACCTTATAAGAGTCACTTGCCATCATATATTGGTACAATTAACATGTTAACATCATTACATGCAATTAGAAATCCTTTTACCACCTCTTACTGCCATATTCGTACAAGTCAATTTTGGTCCACATGTTTGTTCTAATTAACCATGTTAGTCACTTTTCACCATATTAGAGTCACTTTGCACCCTATAAGAGTCACTTTCCACCATATATACAACAATTGACATGTTAACATTATATACATCCAATTTGACATCCTTTTACCACCTATTAATGCAACTTTCAAACAAGTTAATTTTGTTCCATATTTTGGCTCTAATCAACCATGTAAGTCACTCTTCACCATATTAGAGTCACTTTGCACCCTATAAGAGTCAGTTGCCACCAAATATTGATATAATTAACATGTTAACACCATGTACATGCAATTAGACATCCTCTAACCACCTCTTGGTACCCCTGTCGTACAAGTCAATTTTGGGCCACATTTTGGCTCTAATCAATCATGTAGGTGACTTCTCACCATATTAGAGTCACTTTGCACCTTATAAGAGTCACTTTCCATCATATATTGGTACAATTAATATGTTAACATCATGTACATGCAATAAGAAATCCTTTTACCACCTCTTAGTGCCATATTAATACAAGTCAATTTTGTTCCACATTTTGGTCCTAATTAACCATGTTAGTCACTTCTCACGATATTAGAGTCACTTTGCGTCCTTTAAGGTCACTTTCCACCATACATGCAACAATTGACATGTTATCATATACATCAAATTTGACATCATTTTACCACCTATTAATGAAATTTTCAAACAAGTTAATTTTGTTCCACATTTTGGCTCTAATCAACCATGTAAGTCACTTTACACCATATTAGAGTCACTTTGCACCCTATAAGAGTCACTTGCCACCAAATATTGATATAATTAACATGTTAACACCATGTACATGCAATTAGACATCCTTTTACCACCTCTTACTCATACAAGTCAATTTTGGTCAACATTTTGGTTCTAATTAACCATGTTAGTCACTTCTCACGTTATTAGAGTCACTTTGCATCCTTTAAGGTCACTTTCCACCATATATACAACAATTGACAGGTTGACATCATATACATCCAATTTGACAGCCTTTTACCACCTATTAATGCAACTTTCAAACAAGTTAATTTTGTTCCACATTTTGGCTCTAATCAACCATGTAAGTCACTCTTCACCATATTAGAGTCACTTTGCACCCTATAAGAGTCAGTTGCCACCAAATATTGATATAATTAACATGTTAACACCATGTACATGCAATTAGACATCCTTTAACCACCTCTTGGTACCCCTTTCGTACAAGTCAATTTTGGGCCACATTTTGGCTTTAATCAATCATGTAAGTGACTTCTCACCATATTAGACTCACTTTGCACCTTATAAGAGTCACTTGCCATAATATATTGGTACAATTAATATGTTAACATCATGTACATGTAATTAGAAATCCTTTTACCACCTTTTAGTGCCATATTCAAACAAGTCAATTTTGTTCCACATTTTGGTTTTAATTAACCATGTTAGTCACTTCTCACGATATTAGAGTCACTTTGCATCCTTTAAGGTCATTTTCCACCATACATGCAACAATTGACTTGTTAACATCATATACATCCAATTTGACATCCTTTTACCACCTATTAATCAAACTTTCAAACAAGTTAATTTTGTTCCACATTTTGGCTCTAATCAACCATGTAAGTCACTTTACACCATATTAGAGTCACTTTGCACCCTATAAGAGTCACTTGCCACCAAATATTGATATAATTAACATGTTAACATCATGTACATGCAATTAGACATCCTTTAACCACCTGTTGGTACCCATTTCCTACAAGTCAATTTTGGGCCATATTTTGGCTCTAATCAATCATGTAAGTGATTTCACACCATATTAGAGTCACTTTGCACCTTGTAAGAGTCACTTGCCATCATATATTGGTACAATTAACATGTTAACATCATGTACATGCAATTAGAAATCCTTTTACCACCTCTTAGTGCCATATTCATACAAGTCAATTTTGGTCCACATTTTGGTTCTAATTAACCATGTTAGTCACTTTTCACCATATTTGAGTCACTTTGCACCCTATAAGAGTCACTTTCCACCATATATACAACAATTGACATGTTAACATCATATACATTCAATTTGACAGCCTTTTACCACCTATTAATGCAACTTTCAAACAAGTTAATTTTGTTCCACATTTTGGCTCTAATCAACCATATAAGTCACTCTTCACCATATTAGAGTCACTTTGCACCCTATAAGAGTCAGTTGCCACCAAATATTGATATAATTAACATGTTAACACCATGTACATGCAATTAGACATCCTTTAACCACCTTTTGGTACCCCTTTCGTACAAGTCAATTTTGGGCCACATTTTGGCTCTAATCAATCATGTAAGTGACTTCTCACCATATTAGAGTCACTTTGCACCTTATAAGAGTCACTTGCCATCATATATTGGTACAATTAACATGTTAATGTACATGCAATTAGAAATCCTTTTACCACCTCTTAGTGCCATATTCATACAAGTCCATTTTGTTCCACATTTTGGTCCTAATTAACCATGTTAGTCAATTCTCACCATATTAGAGTCATTTTGCATCCTTTAAGTTCACTTTCCACCATACATGCAATAATTGACATGTTAACATCATATACATCAAATTTGACATCCTTTTACCACCTATTAATGAAATTTTCAAACAAGTTAATTTTGTTCCACATTTTGGCTCTAATCAACCATGTAAGTCACTTTACACCATATTAGAGTCACTTTGCACCCTATAAGAGTCAGTTGCCACCAAATATTGATATAATTAACATGTTAACATCATGTACATGCAATAAGACATCCTTTAACCACCTCTTAGTACCCCTATCCTACATGTCAATTTTGGGCCACATTTTGGCTCTAATCAATCATGTAAGTGACTTCTCACCATATTAGAGTCACTTTGCACCTTATAAGAGTCACTTGCCATCATATATTGGTACAATTAACATGTTAACATCATTACATGCAATTAGAAATCCTTTTACCACCTCTTACTGCCATATTCGTACAAGTCAATTTTGGTCCACATGTTTGTTCTAATTAACCATGTTAGTCACTTTTCACCATATTAGAGTCACTTTGCACCCTATAAGAGTCACTTTCCACCATATATACAATAATTGACATGTTAACATCATATACATCCAATTTGACATCCTTTTACCACCTATTAATGCAACTTTCAAACAAGTTAATTTTGTTCCATATTTTGGCTCTAATCAACCATGTAAGTCACTCTTCACCATATTAGAGTCACTTTGCACCCTATAAGAGTCAGTTGCCACCAAATATTGATATAATTAACATGTTAACACCATGTACATGCAATTAGACATCCTTTAACCACCTCTTGGTACCCCTTTCGTACAAGTCAATTTTGGGCCACATTTTGGCTCTAATCAATCATGTAGGTGACTTCTCACCATATTAGAGTCACTTTGCACCTTATAAGAGTCACTTGCCATCATATATTGGTACAATTAATATGTTAACATCATGTACATGCAATTAGAAATCCTTTTACCACCTCTTAGTGCCATATTAATACAAGTCAATTTTGTTCCACATTTTGGTCCTAATTAACCATGTTAGTCACTTCTCACGATATTAGAGTCACTTTGCATCCTTTAAGGTCACTTTCCACCATACATGCAACAATTGACATGTTAACATCATATACATCAAATTTGACATCATTTTACCACCTATTAATGAAATTTTCAAACAAGTTAATTTTGTTCCACATTTTGGCTCTAATCAACCATGTAAGTCACTTTACACCATATTAGAGTCACTTTGCACCCTATAAGAGTCACTTGCCACCAAATATTGATATAATTAACATGTTAACATAATGTACATGCAATTAGACATCCTTTAACCACCTCTTGATACCCCTATCCTACAAGTAAATTTTGGGCCACATTTTGGCTCTAATCAATCATGTAAGTGACTTCTCACCATATTAGAGTCACTTTGCACCTTATAAGAGTCACTTGCCATCATATATTGGTACAATTAACATGTTAACATCATGTACATGCAATTAGAAATCCTTTTACCACCTCTTACTCATACAAGTCAATTTTGGTCCACATTTTGGTTCTAATTAACCATGTTAGTCACTTCTCACGTTATTAGAGTCACTTTGCATCCTTTAAGGTCACTTTCCACCATATATACAACAATTGACATGTTGACATCATATACATCCAATTTGACAGCCTTTTACCACCTATTAATGCAACTTTCTAACAAGTTAATTTTGTTCCACATTTTGGCTCTAATCAACCATGTAAGTCACTCTTCACCATATTAGAGTCACTTTGCACCCTATAAGAGTCAGTTGCCACCAAATATTGATATAATTAACATGTTAACACCATGTACATGCAATTAGACATCCTTTAACCACCTCTTGGTACCCCTTTCGTACAAGTCAATTTTGGGCCACATTTTGGCTTTAATCAATCATGTAAGTGACTTCTCACCATATTAGACTCACTTTGCACCTTATAAGAGTCACTTGCCATAATATATTGGTACAATTAATATGTTAACATCATGTACATGTAATTAGAAATCCTTTTACCACCTCTTAGTGCCATATTCAAACTAGTCAATTTTGTTCCACATTTTGGTTCTAATTAACCATGTTAGTCACTTCTCACGATATTAGAGTCACTTTGCATCCTTTAAGGTCACTTTCCACCATACATGCAACAATTGACTTGTTAACATCATATACATCCAATTTGACATCCTTTTACCACCTATTAATCAAACTTTCAAACAAGTTAATTTTGTTCCACATTTTGGCTCTAATCAACCATGTAAGTCACTTTACACCATATTAGAGTCACTTTGCACCCTATAAGAGTCACTTGCCACCAAATATTGATATAATTAACATGTTAACATCATGTACATGCAATTAGACATCCTTTAACCACCTGTTGGTACCCATTTCCTACAAGTCAATTTTGGGCCACATTTTGGCTCTAATCAATCATGTAAGTGATTTCACACCATATTAGAGTCACTTTGCACATTGTAAGAGTCACTTGCCATCATATATTGGTACAATTAACATGTTAACATCATGTACATGCAATTAGAAATCCTTTTACCACCTCTTAGTGCCATATTCATACAAGTCAATTTTGGTCCACATTTTGGTTCTAATTAACCATGTTAGTCACTTTTCACCATATTAGAGTCACTTTGCACCCTATAAGAGTCACTTTCCACCATATATACAACAATTGACATGTTAACATCATATACATTCAATTTGACAGCCTTTTACCACCAATTAATGCAACTTTCAAACAAGTTAATTTTGTTCCACATTTTGGCTCTAATCAACCATATAAGTCACTCTTCACCATATTAGAGTCACTTTGCACCCTATAAGAGTCAGTTGCCACCAAATATTGATATAATTAACATGTTAACACCATGTACATGCAATTAGACATTCTTTAACCACCTTTTGGTACCCCTTTCGTACAAGTCAATTTTGGGCCACATTTTGGCTCTAATCAATCATGTAAGTGACTTCTCACCATATTAGAGTCACTTTGCACCTTATAAGAGTCACTTGCCATCATATATTGGTACAATTAACATGTTAATGTACATCCAATTAGAAATCCTTTTACCACCTCTTAGTGCCATATTCATACAAGTCAATTTTGTTCCACATTTTGGTCCTAATTAACCATGTTAGTCACTTCTCACCATATTAGAGTCACTTTGCATCCTTTAAGGTCACTTTCCACCATACATGCAACAATTGACATGTTAACATCATATACATCAAATTTGACATCCTTTTACCACCTATTAATGAAATTTTCAAACAAGTTAATTTTGTTCCACATTTTGGCTCTAATCAACCATGTAAGTCACTTTACACCATATTAGAGTCACTTTGCACCCTATAAGAGTCACTTGCCACCAAATATTGATATAATTAACATGTTAACATAATGTACATGCAATTAGACATCCTTTAACCACCTCTTGGTACCCCTTTCGTACAAGTCAATTTTGGGCCACATTTTGGCTCTAATCAATCATGTAGGTGACTTCTCACCATATTAGAGTCACTTTGCACCTTATAAGAGTCACTTGCCATCATATATTGGTACAATTAATATGTTAACATCATGTACATGCAATTAGAAATCCTTTTACCACCTCTTAGTGCCATATTAATACAAGTCAATTTTGTTCCACATTTTGGTCCTAATTAACCATGTTAGTCACTTCTCACGATATTAGAGTCACTTTGCATCCTTTAAGGTCACTTTCCACCATACATGCAACAATTGACATGTTAACATCATATACATCAAATTTGACATCATTTTACCACCTATTAATGAAATTTTCAAACAAGTTAATTTTGTTCCACATTTTGGCTCTAATCAACCATGTAAGTCACTTTACACCATATTAGAGTCACTTTGCACCCTATAAGAGTCAGTTGCCACCAAATATTGATATAATTAACATGTTAACATCATGTACATGCAATTAGACATCCTTTAACCACCTCTTGGTACCCCTATCCTACAAGTCAATTTTGGGCCACATTTTGGCTCTAATCAATCATGTAAGTGACTTCTCACCATATTAGAGTCACTTTGCACCTTATAAGAGTCACTTGCCATCATATATTGGTACAATTAACATGTTAACATCATGTACATGCAATTAGAAATCCTTTTACCACCTCTTACTGCCATATTCATACAAGTCAATTTTGGTCCACATTTTGGTTCTAATTAACCATGTTAGTCACTTTTCACCATATTAGAGTCACTTTGCACCCTATAAGAGTCACTTTCCACCATATATACAACAATTGACATGTTAACATCATATACATCCAATTTGACATCCTTTTACCACCTATTAATGCAACTTTCAAACAAGTTAATTTTGTTCCACATTTTGGCTCTAATCAACCATGTAAGTCACTCTTCACCATATTAGAGTCACTTTGCACCCTATAAGAGTCAGTTGCCACCAAATATTGATATAATTAACATGTTAACACCATGTACATGCAATTAGACATCCTTTAACCACCTCTTGGTACCCCTTTCGTACAAGTCAATTTTGGGCCACATTTTGGCTCTAATCAATCATGTAAGTGACTTCTCACCATATTAGAGTCACTTTGCACCTTATAAGAGTCACTTGCCATCATATATTGGTACAATTAATATGTTAACATCATGTACATGCAATTAGAAATCCTTTTACCACCTCTTAGTGCCATATTCATACAAGTCAATTTTGTTCCACATTTTGGTTCCTAATTAACCATGTTAGTCACTTCTCACGATATTAGAGTCACTTTGCATCCTTTAAGGTCACTTTCCACCATACATGCAACAATTGACATGTTAACATCATATACATCAATTTGACATCCTTTTACCACCTATTAATGAAACTTTCAAACAAGTTAATTTTGTTCCACATTTTGGCTCTAATCAACCATGTAAGTCACTTTACACCATATTAGAGTCACTTTGCACCCTATAAGAGTCACTTGCCACCAAATATTGATATAATTAACATGTTAACATCATGTACATGCAATTAGACATCCTTTAACCACCTCTTGGTACCCCTTTCCTACAAGTCAATTTTGGGCCACATTTTGGCTCTAATCAATCATGTAAGTGACTTCTCACCATATTAGAGTCACTTTGCACCTTAGTAAGAGTCACTTGCCATCATATATTGGTACAATTAACATGTTAACATCATGTACATGCAATTAGAAATCCTTTTACCACCTCTTAGTGCCATATTCATACAAGTCAATTTTGGTCCACATTTTGGTTCTAATTAACCATGTTAGTCACTTTTCACCATATTAGAGTCACTTTGCACCCTATAAGAGTCACTTTCCACCATATATACAACAATTGACATGTTAACATCATATACATTCAATTTGACAGCCTTTTACCACCAATTAATGCAACTTTCAAACAAGTTAATTTTGTTCCACATTTTGGCTCTAATCAACCATATAAGTCACTCTTCACCATATTAGAGTCACTTTGCACCCTATAAGAGTCAGTTGCCACCAAATATTGATATAATTAACATGTTAACACCATGTACATGCAATTAGACATCCTTTAACCACCTTTTGGTACCCCTTTCGTACAAGTCAATTTTGGGCCACATTTTGGCTCTAATCAATCATGTAAGTGACTTCTCACCATATTAGAGTCACTTTGCACCTTATAAGAGTCACTTGCCATCATATATTGGTACAATTAACATGTTAATATGTACATGCAATTAGAAATCCTTTTACCACCTCTTAGTGCCATATTCATACAAGTCAATTTTGTTCCACATTTTGGTCCTAATTAACCATGTTAGTCACTTCTCACGATATTAGAGTCACTTTGCATCCTTTAAGGTCACTTTCCACCATACATGCAACAATTGACATGTTAACATCATATACATCAAATTTGACATCCTTTTACCACCTATTAATGAAATTTTCAAACAAGTTAATTTTGTTCCACATTTTGGCTCTAATCAACCATGTAAGTCACTTTACACCATATTAGAGTCACTTTGCACCCTATAAGAGTCAGTTGCCACCAAATATTCATATAATTAACATGTTAACATCATGTACATGCAATTAGACATCCTTTAACCACCTGTTGGTACCCCTTTCCTACAAGTCAATTTTGGGCCACATTTTGGCTCTAATCAATCATGTAAGTGACTTCTACACCATATTAGAGTCACTTTGCACTTTGTAAGAGTCACTTGCCATCATATATTGGTACAATTAACATGTTAACATCATGTACATGCAATTAGAAATCCTTTTACCACCTCTTAGTGCCATATTCATACAAGTCAATTTTGGTCCACATTTTGGTTCTAATTAACCATGTTAGTCACTTTTCACCATATTAGAGTCACTTTGCACCCTATAAGAGTCACTTTCCACCATATATACAACAATTGACATGTTAACATCATATACATTCAATTTGACAGCCTTTTACCACCTATTAATGCAACTTTCAAACAAGTTAATTTTGTTCCACATTTTGGCTCTAATCAACCATATAAGTCACTGTTCACCATATTAGAGTCACTTTGCACCCTATAAGAGTCAGTTGCCACCAAATATTGATATAATTAACATGTTATCACCATGTACATGCAATTAGACATCCTTTAACCACCTTTTGGTACCCTCTTTCGTACAAGTCAATTTTGGGCCACATTTTGGCTCTAATCAATCATGTAAGTGACTTCTCACCATATTAGAGTCACTTTGCACCTTATAAGAGTCACTTGCCATCATATATTGGTACAATTAACATGTTAATGTACATGCAATTAGAAATCCTTTTACCACCTCTTAGTGCCATATTCATACAAGTCAATTTTGTTCCACATTTTGGTCCTAATTAACCATGTTAGTCACTTCTCACGATATTAGAGTCACTTTGCATCCTTTAAGGTCACTTTCCACCATACATGCAACAATTGACATGTTAACATCATATACATCAAATTTGACATCCTTTTACCACCTATTAATGAAATTTTCAAACAAGTTAATTTTGTTCCACATTTTGGCTCTAATCAACCATGTAAGTCACTTTACACCATATTAGAGTCACTTTGCACCCTATAAGAGTCAGTTGCCACCAAATATTGATATAATTAACATGTTAACATCATGTACATGCAATTAGACATCTTTTAACCACCTCTTAGTACCCCTATCCTACAAGTCAATTTTGGGCCACATTTTGGCTCTAATCAATCATGTAAGTGACTTCTCACCATATTAGAGTCACTTTGCACCTTATAAGAGTCACTTGCCATCATATATTGGTACAATTAACATGTTAACATCATGTACATGCAATTAGAAATCCTTTTACCACCTCTTAGTGCCATATTCATACAAGTCAATTTTGGTCCACATTTTGGTTCTAATTAACCATGTTAGTCACTTTTCACCATATTAGAGTCACTTTGCACCCTATAAGAGTCACTTTCCACCATATATACAACAATTGACATGTTGAAATCATATACATCCAATTTGACAGCCTTTTACCACCTATTAATGCAACTTTCAAACAAGTTAATTTTGTTCCACATTTTGGCTCTAATCAACCATGTAAGTCACTCTTCACCATATTAGAGTCACTTTGCACCCTATAAGAGTCAGTTGCCACCAAATATTGATATAATTAACATGTTAACACCATGTACATGCAATTAGACATCCTTTAACCACCTTTTGGTACACCTTTCGTACAAGTCAATTTTGGGCCACATTTTGGCTCTAATCAATCATGTAAGTGACTTCTCACCATATTAGAGTCACTTTGCACCTTATAAGAGTCACTTGCCATCATATATTGGTACTATTAACATGTTAACATCATGTACATGTAATTAGAAATCCTTTTACCACCTCTTAGTGCCATATTCATACAAGTCAATTTTGTTCCACATTTTGGTCCTAATTAACCATGTTAGTCACTTCTCACGATATTAGAGTCACTTTGCATCCTTTAAGGTCACTTTCCACCATACATGCAACAATTGACATGTTAACATCATATACATCCAATTTGACATCCTTTTACCACCTATTAATGCAACTTTCAAACAAGTTAATTTTGTTCCACATTTTGGCTCTAATCAACCATGTAAGTCACTTTACACCATATTAGAGTCACTTTGCACCCTATAAGAGTCACTTGCCACCAAATATTGATATAATTAACATGTTAACATCATGTACATGCAATTAGACATCCTTTAACCACCTCTTGGTACCCCTTTCCTACAAGTCAATTTTGGGCCACATTTTGGCTCTAATCAATCATGTAAGTGACTTCTCACCATATTAGAGTCACTTTGCACCTTGTAAGAGTCACTTGCCATCATATATTGGTACAATTAACATGTTAACATCATGTACATGCAATTAGAAATCCTTTTACCACCTCTTAGTGCCATATTCATACAAGTCAATTTTGGTCCACATTTTGGTTCTAATTAACCATGTTAGTCACTTTTCACCATATTAGAGTCACTTTGCACCCTATAAGAGTCACTTTCCACCATATATACAACAATTGACATGTTAACATCATATACATTCAATTTGACAGCCTTTTACCACCTATTAATGCAACTTTCAAACAAGTTAATTTTGTTCCACATTTTGGCTCTAATCAACCATATAAGTCACTCTTCACCATATTAGAGTCACTTTGCACCCTATAAGAGTCAGTTGCCACCAAATATTGATATAATTAACATGTTAACACCATGTACATGCAATTAGACATCCTTTAACCACCTCTTGGTACCCCTTTCGTACAAGTCAATTTTGGGCCACATTTTGGCTCTAATCAATCATGTAAGTGACTTCTCACCATATTAGAGTCACTTTGCACCTTATAAGAGTCACTTGCCATCATATATTGGTACAATTAACATGTTACATCATGTACATGCAATTAGAAATCCTTTTACCACCTCTTAGTGCCATATTCATACAAGTCAATTTTGTTCCACATTTTGGTCCTAATTAACCATGTTAGTCACTTCTCACGATATTAGAGTCACTTTGCATCCTTTAAGGTCACTTTCCACCATACATGCAACAATTGACATGTTAACATCATATACATCAAATTTGACATCCTTTTACCACCTATTAATGAAATTTTCAAACAAGTTAATTTTGTTCCACATTTTGGCTCTAATCAACCATGTAAGTCACTTTACACCATATTAGAGTCACTTTGCACCCTATAAGAGTCAGCTTGCCACCAAATATTGATATAATTAACATGTTAACATCATGTAAATGCAATTAGACATCGTTTAACCACCTGTTGGTACCCCTTTCCTACAAGTCAATTTTGGGCCACATTTTGGCTCTAATCAATCATGTAAGTGACTTCACACCATATTAAAGTCACTTTGCACTTTGTAAGAGTCACTTGCCATCATATATTGGTACAATTAACATGTTAACATCATGTACATGCAATTAGAAATCCTTTTACCACCTCTTACTGCCATATTCATACAAGTCAATTTTGGTCCACATTTTGGTTCTAATTAACCATGTTAGTCACTTTTCACCATATTAGAGTCACTTTGCACCCTATAAGAGTCACTTTCCACCATATATACAACAATTGACATGTTAACATCATATACATTCAATTTGACAGCCTTTTACCACCTATTAATGCAACTTTCAAACAAGGTAATTTTGTTCCACATTTTGGCTCTAATCAACCATATAAGTCACTCTTCACCATATTAGAGTCACTTTGCACCCTATAAGAGTCAGTTGCCACCAAATATTGATATAATTAACATGTTAACACCATGTACATGCAATTAGACATCCTTTAACCACCTTTTGGTACCCTCTTTCGTACAAGTCAATTTTGGGCCACATTTTGGCTCTAATCAATCATGTAAGTGACTTCTCACCATATTAGAGTCACTTTGCACCTTATAAGAGTCACTTGCCATCATATATTGGTACAATTAACATGTTAATCATGTACATGCAATTAGAAATCCTTTTACCACCTCTTAGTGCCATATTCATACAAGTCAATTTTGTTCCACATTTTGGTCCTAATTAACCATGTTAGTCACTTCTCACGATATTAGAGTCACTTTACATCCTTTAAGGTCACTTTCCACCATACATGCAACAATTGACATGTTAACATCATATACATCAAATTTGACATCCTTTTACCACCTATTAATGAAATTTTCAAACAAGTTAATTTTGTTCCACATTTTGGCTCTAATCAACCATGTAAGTCACTTTACACCATATTAGAGTCACTTTGCACCCTATAAGAGTCAGTTGCCACCAAATATTGATATAATTAACATGTTAACATCATGTACATGCAATTAGACATCGTTTAACCACCTGTTGGTACCCCTTTCCTACAAGTCAATTTTGGGCCACATTTTGGCTCTAATCAATCATGTAAGTGACTTCACACCATATTAGAGTCACTTTGCACTTTGTAAGAGTCACTTGCCATCATATATTGGTACAATTAACATGTTAACATCATGTACATGCAATTAGAAATCCTTTTACCACCTCTTAGTGCCATATTCATACAAGTCAATTTTGGTCCACATTTTGGTTCTAATTAACCATGTTAGTCACTTTTCACCATATTAGAGTCACTTTGCACCCTATAAGAGTCACTTTCCACCATATATACAACAATTGACATGTTAACATCATATACATTCAATTTGACAGCCTTTTACCACCTATTAATGCAACTTTCAAACAAGTTAATTTTGTTCCACATTTTGGCTCTAATCAACCATATAAGTCACTCTTCACCATATTAGAGTCACTTTGCACCCTATAAGAGTCAGTTGCCACCAAATATTGATATAATTAACATGTTAACACCATGTACATGCAATTAGACATCCTTTAACCACCTTTTGGTACCCTCTTTCGTACAAGTCAATTTTGGGTCACATTTTGGCTCTAATCAATCATGTAAGTGACTTCTCACCATATTAGAGTCACTTTGCACCTTATAAGAGTCACTTGCCATCATATATTGGTACAATTAACATGTTAATGTACATGCAATTAGAAATTCTTTTACCACCTCTTAGTGCCATATTCATACATGTCAATTTTGTTCCACATTTTGGTCCTAATTAACCATGTTAGTCACTTCTCACGATATTAGAGTCACTTTGCATCCTTTAAGGTCACTTTCCACCATACATGCAACAATTGACATGTTAACATCATATACATCAAATTTGACATCCTTTTACCACCTATTAATGAAATTTTCAAACAAGTTAATTTTGTTCCACATTTTGGCTCTAATCAACCATGTAAGTCACTTTACACCATATTAGAGTCACTTTGCACCCTATAAGAGTCAGTTGCCACCAAATATTGATATAATTAACATGTTAACATCATGTACATGCAATTAGACATCGTTTAACCACCTGTTGGTACCCCTTTCCTACAAGTCAATTTTGGGCAACATTTTGGCACTAATCAATCATGTAAGTGACTTTACACCATATTAGAGTCACTTTGCACATTGTAAGAGTCACTTGCCATCATATATTGGTACAATTAACATGTTAACATCATGTACATGCAATTAGAAATCCTTTTACCACCTCTTAGTGCCATATTCATACAAGTCAATTTTGGTCCACATTTTGGTTCTAATTAACCATGTTAGTCACTTTTCACCATATTAGAGTCACTTTGCACCCTATAAGAGTCACTTTCCACCATATATACAACAATTGACATGTTAACATCATATACATTCAATTTGACAGCCTTTTACCACCTATTAATGCAACTTTCAAACAAGTTAATTTTGTTCCACATTTTGGCTCTAATCAACCATATAAGTCACTCTTCACCATATTAGAGTCACTTTGCACCCTATAAGAGTCAGTTGCCACCAAATATTGATATAATTAACATGTTAACACCATGTACATGCAATTAGACATCCTTTAACCACCTCTTTGGTACCCCTTTCGTACAAGTCAATTTTGGGCCACATTTTGGCTCTAATCAATCATGTAAGTGACTTCTCACCATATTAGAGTCACTTTGCACCTTATAAGAGTCACTTGCCATCATATATTGGTACAATTAACATGTTAATCATGTACATGCAATTAGAAATCCTTTTACCACCTCTTAGTGCCATATTCATACAAGTCAATTTTGTTCCACATTTTGGTTCTAATTAACCATGTTAGTCACTTCTCACGATATTAGAGTCACTTTGCATCCTTAAGGTCACTTTCCACCATACATGCAACAATTGACATGTTAACATCATATACATCCAATTTGACATCCTTTTACCACCTATTAATGCAACTTTCAAACAAGTTAATTTTGTTCCACATTTTGGCTCTAATCAACCATGTAAGTCACATTACACCATATTAGAGTCACTTTGCACCCTATAAGAGTCAGTTGCCACCAAATATTGATATAATTAACATGTTAACATGTACATGCAATTAGACATCCTTGAACCACATCTTGGAACCCCTTTCCTATAAGTCAATTTTGGGCCACATTTTGGCTCTAATCAATCATGTAAGTGACTTCTCACCATATTAGAGTCACTTTGCACCTTATAAGAGTCACTTGCCATCATATATAGGTACAAGTTAACATCATGTACATGCAATTAGAAATCCTTTTACCACCTCTTAGTGCCATATTCATACAAGTCAATTTTGGTCCACATTTTGGTTCTAATTAACCATGTTAGTCACTTTTCACCATATTAGAGTCACTTTGCACCCTATAAGAGTCACTTTCCACCATATATACAACAATTGACATGTTAACATCATATACATCCAATTTGACATCCTTTTACCACCTATTAATGCAACTTTCAAACAAGTTAATTTTGTTCCACATTTTGGCTCTAATCAACCATGTAAGTCACTATTCACCATATTAGAGTCACTTTGCACCCTATAAGAGTCAGCTTGCCACCAAATATTGATATAATTAACATGTTAACACATGTACATGCAATTAGACATCCTTTAACCACCTCTTGGTACCCCTTTCCGTACAAGTCAATTTTGGGCCACATTTTGGCTCTAATCAATCATGTAAGTGACTTCTCACCATATTAGAGTCACTTTGCACCTTATAAGAGTCACTTGCCATCATATATTGGTACAATTAACATGTTAACATCATGTACATGCAATTAGAAATCCTTTTACCACCTCTTAGTGCCATATTCATACAAGTCAATTTTGTTCCACATTTTGGTTCTAATTAACCATGTTAGTCACTTCTCACCATATTAGAGTCACTTTGCACCCTATAAGAGTCACTTTCCACCATACATGCAACAATTGACATGTTAACATCATATACATCCAATTTGACATCCTTTTACCACCTATTAATGCAACTTTCAAACAAGTTAATTTTGTTCCACATTTTGGCTCTAATCAACCATGTAAGTCACTTTGCACCATATTAGAGTCACTTTGCACCCTATAAGAGTCACTTGCCATCAAATATTGATATAATTAACATGTTAACATCATGTACATGCAATTAGACATCCTTTAACCACCTCTTGGTACCCCCTTTCCTACAAGTCAATTTTGGGCCACATTTTGGCTCTAATCAATCATGTAAGTGACTTCTCACCATATTAGAGTCACTTTGCACCTTATAAGAGTCACTTGCCATCATATATTGGTACAATTAACATGTTAACATCATGTACATGCAATTAGAAATCCTTTTACCACCTCTTAGTGCCATATTCATACAAGTCAATTTTGGTCCACATTTTGGTTCTAATTAACCATGTTAGTCACTTTTCACCATATTAGAGTCACTTTGCACCCTATAAGAGTCACTTTCCACCATATATACAACAATTGACATGTTAACATCATATACATCCAATTTGACATCCTTTTACCACCTATTAATGCAACTTTCAAACAAGTTAATTTTGTTCCACATTTTGGCTCTAATCAACCATGTAAGTCACTCTTCACCATATTAGAGTCACTTTGCACCCTATAAGAGTCACTTGCCACCAAATATTGATATAATTAACATGTTAACATCATGTACATGCAATTAGACATCCTTTAATCACCTCTTGGTACGCCTTTCGTACAAGTCAATTTTGGGCCACATTTTGGCTCTAATCAATCATGTAAGTGACTTCTCACCATATTAGAGTCACTTTGCACCTTATAAGAGTCACTTGCCATCATATATTGGTACTATTAACATGTTAACATCATGTACATGTAATTAGAAATCCTTTTACCACCTCTTAGTGCCATATTCATACAAGTCAATTTTGTTCCACATTTTGGTCCTAATTAACCATGTTAGTCACTTCTCACGATATTAGAGTCACTTTGCATCCTTAAGGTCACTTTCCACCATACATGCAACAATTGACATGTTAACATCATATACATCCAAATTTGACATCCTTTTACCACCTATTAATGCAACTTTCAAACAAGTTAATTTTGTTCCACATTTTGGCTCTAATCAACCATGTAAGTCACTTTACACCATATTAGAGTCACTTTGCACCCTATAAGAGTCACTTGCCACCAAATATTGATATAATTAACATGTTAACATCATGTACATGCAATTAGACATCCTTTAACCACCTCTTGGTACCCCTTTCCTACAAGTCAATTTTGGGCCACATTTTGGCTCTAATCAATCATGTAAGTGACTTCTCACCATATTAGAGTCACTTTGCACCTTATAAGAGTCACTTGCCATCATATATTGGTACAATTAACATGTTAACATCATGTACATGCAATTAGAAATCCTTTTACCACCTCTTAGTGCCATATTCATACAAGTCAATTTTGTTCCACATTTTGGTTCTAATTAACCATGTTAGTCACTTCTCACCATATTAGAGTCACTTTGCATCCTATAAGAGTCACTTTCCACCATACATGCAACAATTGACATGTTAACATCATATACATCCAATTTGACATCCTTTTACCACCTATTAATGCAACTTTCAAACAAGTTAATTTTGTTCCACATTTTGGCTCTAATCAACTATGTAAGTCGCTTTACACCATATTAGAGTCACTTTGCACCCTATAAGAGTCACTTGCCACCAAATATTGATATAATTAACATGTTAACATCATGTACATGCAATTAGACATCCTTTAACCACCTCTTGGTACCCCTTTCCTACAAGTCAATTTTGGGCCACATTTTGGCTCTAATCAATCATGTAAGTGACTTCTCACCATATTAGAGTCACTTTGCACCTTATAAGAGTCACTTGCCATCATATATTGGTACAATTAACAGGTTAACATCATGTACATGCAATTAGAAATCCTTTTACCACCTCTTAGTGCCATATTCATACAAGTCAATTTTGGTCCGCATTTTGGTTCTAATTAACCATGTTAGTCACTTTTCACCATATTAGAGTCACTTTGCATCCTATAAGAGTTCACTTTCGACCATACATGCAAAATTGACATGTTAACATCATATACATCCAATTTGACATCCTTTTACCACCTTTTAATGCAACTTTCAAACAAGTTAATTTTGTTCCACATTTTGGCTCTAATCAACCATGTAAGTCACTTTACACCATATTAGAGTCACTTTGCACCCTATAAGAGTCACTTGCCACCAATATTGATATAATTAACATGTTAACATCATGTAACATGCAATTAGACATCCTTTAACCACCTCTTGGTACCCCTTTCCTACAAGTCAATTTTGGGCCACATTTTGAGCTCTAATCAATCATGTAAGTGACTTCTCACCATATTAGAGTCACTTTGCACCTTATAAGAGTCACTTGCCATCATATATTGGTACAATTAACATGTTAACATCATGTACATGCAATTAGAAATCCTTTTACCACCTCTTAGTGCCATATTCATACAAGTCAATTTTGGTCCACATTTTGGTTCTAATTAACCATGTTAGTCACTTTTCACCATATTAGAGTCACTTTGCATCCTATAAGAGTACTTTCGACATATATGCAAAAATTGACATGTTAACATCATATACATCCAATTTGTACATCCTTTTACCACCTATTAATGCAACTTTCAAACAAGTTAATTTGGTTCCACATTTTGGCTCTAATCAACCATGTAAGTCACTTTACACCATATTAGAGTCACTTTGCACCCTATAAGAGTCACTTGCCACCAAATATTGATATAATTAACATGTTAACATCATCAACATGCAATTAGACATCCTTTAACCACCTCTTGGTACCCCTTTCCTACAAGTCAATTTTGGGTCACATTTTAGCTCTAATCAATCATGTAAGTGACTTCTCACCATATTAGAGTCACTTTGCACCTTATAAGAGTCACTTGCCATCATATATTGGTATAATTAACAGGTTAACATCATGTACATGCAATTAGAAATCCTTTTACCACCTCTTAGTGCCATATATTCATACAAGTCAATTTTGGTCCACATTTTGGTTCTAATTAACCATGTTAGTCACTTTTCACCATATTAGAGTCACTTTGCACCCTATAAGAGTCACTTTCCACCATATATACAACAATTGACATGTTAACATCATATACATCAAATTTGACATCCTATTACCACCTATTAATGCAACTATCAAACAAGTTAATATTGTTCCACATTTTGGCTCTAATCAACCATGTAAGTCACTCTTCACCATATAAGAGTCACTTTGCACCCTATAAGAGTCACTTGCCACCAAATATTGATATAATTAACATGTTAACATCATGTACATGCAATTAGACATCCTTTAATCACCTCTTGGTACCCCTTTCGTACAAGTCAATTTTGGGCCACATTTTGGCTCTAATCTATCATGTAAGTGACATCTCACCATATTAGAGTCACTTTGCACCTTATAAGAGTCATTTGCCATCATATATTGGTACAATTAACATGTTAACATCATGTACATGCAATTAGAAATCCTTTTACCGCCTCTTAGTGCCATATTCATACAAGTCAATTTTGTTCCACATTTTGGTCCTAATTAACCATGTTAGTCACTTCTCACGATATTAGAGTCACTTTGCATCCAATAAGAGTTACTTTCGACCATACATGCAAAAATTGACATGTTAACATCATATACATCCAATTTGTCATCCTTTTACCACCTTTTAATGCAACTTTCAAACAAGTTAATTTGGTTCCACATTTTGGCTCTAATCAACCATGTAAGTCACTTTACACCATATTAGAGTCACTTTGCACCCTATAAGAGTCACTTGCCACCAAATATTGATATAATTAACATGTTAACATCATGTAACATGCAATTAGACATCCTTTAACCACCTCTTGGTACCCCTTTCCTACAAGTCAATTTGGGCCACATTTTAGCTCTAATCAATCATGTAAGTGACTTCTCACCATATTAGAGTCACTTTGCACCTTATAAGAGTCACTTGCCATCATATATTGGTACAATTAACAGTTAACATCATGTACATGCAATTAGAAATCCTTTACCACCTCTTAGTGCCATATTCATACAAGTCAATTTGGTCCGCATTTTGGTCTAATTAACCATGTTAGTCACTTTTCACCATATTAGAGTCACTTTGCATCCATAAGAGTACTTTCGACCATACATGCAAAATTGACATGTTAACATCATATACATCCAATTTGTCATCCTTTTACCACCTATTAATGCAACTTTCAAACAAGTTAATTTGGTTCCACATTTTGGCTCTAATCAACCATGTAAGTCACTTTACACCATATTAGAGTCACTTTGCACCCTATAAGAGTCACTTGCCACCAAATATTGATATAATTAACATGTTAACATCATTACATGCAATTAGACATCCTTTAACCACCTCTTGGTACCCCTTTCCTACAAGTCAATTTTGGGCCACATTTTGCTCTAATCAATCATGTAAGTGACTTCTCACCATATTAGAGTCACTTTGCACCTTATAAGAGTCACTTGCCATCATATATTGGTACAATTAACATGTTAACATCATGTACATGCAATTAGAAATCCTTTTACCACCTCTTAGTGCCATATTCATACAAGTCAATTTTGGTCCACATTTTGGTTCTAATTAACCATGTTAGTCACTTTTCACCATATTAGAGTCACTTTGCACCCTATAAGAGTCACTTTCCACCATATATACAACAATTGACATGTTAACATCATATACATCAATTTGACATCCTATTACCACCTATTAATGCAACTATTCAAACAAGTTAATTTTGTTCCACATTTTGGCTCTAATCAACCATGTAAGTCACTCTTCACCATATTAGAGTCACTTTGCACCCTATAAGAGTCCTTGCCACCAAATATTGATATAATTAACATGTTAACATCATGTACATGCAATTAGACATCCTTTAATCACCTCTTGGTACCCCTTTCGTACAAGTCAATTTGGGCCACATTTGGCTCTAATCTAATCATGTAAGTGACTTCTCACCATATTAGAGTCACTTTGCACCTTATAAGAGTCACTTTGCCATCATATATTGGTACAATTAACATGTTAACATCATGTACATGCAATTAGAAATCCTTTTACACCTCTTAGTGCCATATTCATACAAGTCAATTTTGTTCCACATTTTGGTCCTAATTAACCATGTTAGTCACTTCTCACGATATTAGAGTCACTTTGCATCCTATAAGAGTCACTTTCGACCATACATGCAAAATTGACATGTTAACATCATATACATCCAATTTGTCATCCTTTTACCACCTTTAATGCAACTTTCAAACAAGTTAATTTGGTTCCACATTTTGGCTCTAATCAACCATGTAAGTCACTTACACCATATTAGAGTCACTTTGCACCCTATAAGAGTCACTTGCCACCAATATTGATATAATTAACATGTTAACATCATCTAACATGCAATTAGACATCCTTTAACCACCTCTTGGTACCCCTTTCCTACAAGTCAATTTTGGGCCACATTTTGCTCTAATCAATCATGTAAGTGACTTCTCACCATATTAGAGTCACTTTGCACCTTATAGAGTCACTTGCCATCATATATTGGTACAATTAACAGGTTAACATCATGTACATGCAATTAGAAATCCTTTTACCACCTCTTACTGCCATATTCATACAAGTCAATTTTGGTCCACATTTTGGTTCTAATTAACCATGTTAGTCACTTTTCACCATATTAGAGTCACTTTGCACCCTATAAGAGTCACTTTCCACCATATATACAACAATTGACATGTTAACATCATATACATCAATTTGACATCCTATTACCACCTATTAATGCAACTTATCAAACAAGTTAATTTGTTCCACATTTGGCTCTAATCAACCATGTAAGTCACTCTCACCATATAAGAGTCACTTTGCACCCTATAAGAGTCACTTGCCACCAAATATTGATATAATTAACATGTTACATCATGTACATGCAATTAGACATCCTTTAATCACCTCTTGGTACCCCTTTCGTACAAGTCAATTTTGGGCCACATTTTGGCTCTAATCTATCATGTAAGTGACATCTCACCATATTAGAGTCACTTTGCACCTTATAAGAGTCATTTGCCAATCATATATTGGTACAATTAACATGTTAACATCATGTACATGCAATTAGAAATCCTTTACCAGCCTCTTAGTGCCATATTCATACAAGTCAATTTTGTTCCACATTTGGTCCTAATTAACCATGTTAGTCACTTCTCACGATATTAGAGTCACTTTGCATCCTATAAGAGTTACTTTCCACCATACATGCAAAAATTGACATGTTAACATCATATACATCCAATTTGTCATCCTTTTACCACCTTTTAATGCAACTTTCAAACAGTTAATTTGGTTCCACATTTTGGCTCTAATCAACCATGTAAGTCACTTTACACCATATTAGAGTCACTTTGCACCCTATAAGAGTCACTTGCCACCAAATATTGATATAATTAACATGTTAACATCATCGTAACATGCAATTAGACATCCTTTAACCACCTCTTGGTACCCCTTTCCTACAAGTCAATTTTGGGCCACATTTTGGCTCTAATCAATCATGTAAGTGACTCTCAACCATATTAAGAGTCACTTTGCACCTTATAAGAGCACTTGCCATCATATATGTGTACATTAACATGTTAACATCATGTACATGCAATTAAGAAATCCTTTTACCACCTCTTAGTGCCATATTCATACAAGTCAATTTTGGTCCACATTTTGGGTTCTAATTAACCATGTTAGTCACTTTTCACCATATTAGAGTCACTTTGCCACCCTATAGAGTCACTTTTCCACCATATATACAACAATTGACATGTTAACATCATATACATCAAATTTGACATCCTTATTACCACCTATTAATGCAACTATCAAACAAGTTTAATATTGTTCCACATTTTGGCTCTAATCAACCATGTAAGTCACTCTTCACCATATAAGAGTCACTTTTGCACCCTATAAGAGCACTTGCCACCAATATTGATATAATTCATGTTAACATCATGTACATGCAATTAGACATCCTTTAATCACCTTTGGTACCCCTTTCGTACAAGGTCAATTTTTGGGCCACATTTTGGCTCTAATCTATCATGTAAGTGACATCTCACCATATTAGAGTCACTTTGCACCTTATAAGAGTCCATTTGCCATCATATATTGGTACAATTAACATGTTACATCATTACATGCAATTAGAAATCCTTTTACCCCGCCTCTTAGTGCCATATTCATACAGTCAATTTTTTTCCACATTTTGGTCCTAATTAACCATGTTAGTCACTTCTCACGTATTAGAGTCACTTTGCATCCTTTAAGGTCACTTTCCACCATACATGCAACAATTGACATGTTAACATCATATCCATCAAATTGACATCCTTTTACCATCTATTAATGAAATTTTCAAACAAGTTAATTTTGTTCCATATTTTGGCTCTAATCACCACCATTTAAGTCACTTTACACCATATTAGAGTATCTTTGCACCCGATAAGAGTCACTTTGCCACCAAATATTGATATAATCAACATGTTAACATTATGTAAATGCAATTAGATATCCTTTACCACCTCTTGGTACCCTTTCGTACAAGTCAATTTTGGGCCACATTTTGGCTCTAATCAATCATGTAAGTGCTTCTCACCATATTAGAGTCACTTTGCCCTTATAAGAGTCACTGCCATCATATATTGGTACAATTAACATGTTAACATCATGTACATGCAATTAGAGTTACTTTCGACCATACATGCAAAATTGACGTTAACTCATATCCCTCCAATTTTGTCAGCCTTTTACCACCTTTTAATGCAACCTTTCAAACAAGTTAATTTGGTTCCACATTTTGGCTCTAATCAACCATGTAAGTCACTTTACACCATATTAGAGTCACTTTGCACCCTATAAAGAGTCCTTTCCACCAAATATTGATATAATTAACATGTTACTCATCAACCATGCAATTAGCATCCTTTAACCACCTCTTGGTACCCCTTTCCTACAAGTCATTTTGGGCCACATTTAGCTCTAATCATCATGTAAGTGACTTCTCACCATATAGAGTCCTTTGCACCTTATAAGAGTCACTTGCCATCATATTTGATATAATTAAATGTTAACATCATCTACATGCAATTGACATCCTTTAACCACCTCTTGGTACCCCTTTCCTACAAGTCAATTTTGGGCCACATTTTGGCTCTAATCATCATGTTAATTGACTTCTCACCATATTAGAGTCACTTTGCACCTTATAAGAGTCACTTGCCATCATATTAGGTACAATTAACTTGTTAACATCATGTACATGCAATTAGAAATCCTTTTAACCACCTCTTAGTGCCATAATTCATACAAGTCAATTTTGTTC
>NW_027418151.1:0-35546 GCF_009905375.1 Apium graveolens
GCATCATATATTGGTACAATTAACATGTTAACAATGTACATGCAATTAGAAATCCTTTTACCACCTCTTAGTGCCATATTATACAAGTCAATTTTGGTCCACATTTTGGTTCTAATTAACCATGTTAGTCACTTCTCACCATATTAGAGTCACTTTGCACCCTTAAGAGTCACTTTCCACCATAATGCAACAATTGACATGTTAACATCATATACATCAATTTGACATCCTTTTACCACCTATTAATGAACTTTCAAACAAGTTAATTTTGTTCCACATTTTGGCTCTAATCAACCATAAGTCACTTTCACCATATTAGAGTCACTTTGCACCCTATAAGAGTCAGTTGCCACCAATATGATATAATTAACATGTTAACATCATGTACATGCAATTAGACACTTTAACCACCTCTTGGTACCCCTTTCCAAGTCAATTTTGGGCCACATTTTGGCTCTAATAATCATGTAAGTGACTTCTCACCATATTAGAGTCACTTTGCACCTTATAAGAGTCACTTGCCATCATATTGGTACAATTAACATGTTAACATCATGTACATGCAATTAGAAATCCTTTTACCACCTCTTAGTGCCATATTCATACAAGTCAATTTTGGTCCACATTTGGTTCTAATTAACCATGTTAGTCACTTCTCACATATTAGAGTCACTTTGCACCTATAAGAGTCACTTTCCACCATATATGCAACAATTGACATGTTAACATCATATACATCAATTTGACATCCTTTTACCACCTATTAATGCAACTTTCAACAAGTTAATTTTGTTCCACATTTTGGCTCTAATCAACCATGTAAGTCACTCTTCACCATATTAGAGTCACTTTGCACCCTATAAGAGTCATTGCCACCAATATTGATATAATTAACATGTTAACATCATGTACATGCAATTAGACATCCTTTAACCACCTCTTGGTACCCTTTCGTACAAGTCAATTTTGGGCCACATTTGGCTCTAATCAATCATGTAAGTGACTTCTCACCATATTAGAGTCACTTTGCACCTTATAAGAGTCACTTGCCATCATATATTGGTACAATTAACATGTTATCATGTACATGCAATTAGAAATCCTTTTACCACCTCTTAGTGCCATATTCATACAAGTCAATTTGGTCCCATTTTGGTTCTAATTAACCATGTTAGTCACTTCTCACCATATTAGAGTCACTTTGCACCTATAAGAGTCACTTTCCACCATATATGCAACAATTGACATGTTAACATCATATACATCCAATTTGACATCCTTTTACCACCTATTAATGAACTTTCAACAAGTTAATTTTGTTCCACATTTTGGCTCTAATCAACCATGTAAGTCACTTTCACCATATTAGAGTACTTTGCACCCTATAAGAGTCACTTGCCACCAATATTGATAATTAACATGTTAACATCATGTACATGCAATTAGACATCTTTAACCACCCTTGGTACCCCTTTCCTACAAGTCAATTTTGGGCCACATTTTGGCTCTAATCAATCATGTAAGTGACTTCTCACCATATTAGAGTCACTTTGCACCTTATAAGAGTCACTTGCCATCATATATTGGTACAATTAACATGTTAACATCATGTACATGCAATTAGAAATCCTTTTACCACCTCTTAGTGCCATATTCATACAAGTCAATTTTGGTCCACATTTTGGTTCTAATTAACCATGTTAGTCACTTTCACCATATTAGAGTCACTTTGCACCCTATAAGAGTCACTTTCCACCATATATGCAACAATTGACATGTTAACATCATATACATCCAATTTGACATCCTTTTACCACCTATTAATGCAACTTTCAACAAGTTAATTTTGTTCCACATTTGGCTCTAATCAACCATAAGTCACTTCACCATATTAGAGTACTTTGCACCCTATAAGAGTCACTTGCCACCAATATTGATATAATTAACATGTTAACATCATGTAAATGCAATTAGACATCCTTTAACCACCTCTTGGTACCCCTTTCTACAAGTCAATTTTGGGCCACATTTTGGCTCTAATCAATCATGTAAGTGACTTCTCACCATATTAGAGTCACTTTGCACCTTATAAGAGTCACTTGCCATATATTGGTACAATTAACATGTTATCATGTACATGCAATTAGAAATCCTTTTACCACCTCTTAGTGCCATATTCATACAAGTCAATTTTGGTCCACATTTTGGTTCTAATTAACCATGTTAGTCACTTCTCACCATATTAGAGTCACTTTGCACCTATAAGAGTCACTTTCCACCATATATGCAACAATTGACATGTTAACATCATATACATCCAATTTGACATCCTTTTATTAATAAATTTCAACAAGTTAATTTTGTTCCACATTTTGGCTCTAATCAACCATGTAAGTCACTTTCACCATATTAGAGTACTTTGCACCCTATAAGAGTCACTTGCCCCAATATTGATATAATTAACATGTTAACATCATGTAATGCAATTAGACATCCATTAACCACCTCTTGGTACCCCTTTCCTACAAGTCAATTTTGGGCCACATTTTGGCTCTAATCAATCATGTAAGTGACTTCTCACCATATTAGAGTCACTTTGCACCTTATAAGAGTCACTTGCCATCATATATTGGTACAATTAACATGTTAACATCATTACATGCAATTAGAAATCCTTTTACCACCTCTTAGTGCCATATTTAAACAAGTCAATTTTGGTCCACATTTTGGTTCTAATTAACCATGTTAGTCACTTCTCACCATATTAGAGTCACTTTGCACCCTATAAGAGTCACTTTCCACCATATACAACAATTGACATGTTAACATCATATACATCCAATTTGACATTTTACCACCTATTAATGCCACTTTCAACAAGTTAATTTTGTTCCACATTTTGGCTCTAATCAACCATGTAAGTCACTTCACCATATTAGAGTACTTTGCACCCTATAAGAGTCACTTGCCCCAATATTGATATAATTAACATGTTAACATGTAATGCAATTAGACATCCTTTAACCACCTCTTGGTACCCCTTTCCTACAAGTCAATTTTGGGCCACATTTTGGCTCTAATCAATCATGTAAGTGACTTCTCACCATATTAGAGTCACTTTGCACCTTATAAGAGTCACTTGCCATATATTGGTACAATGTTAACATCATGTACATGCAATTAGAAATCCTTTTACCACCTCTTAGTGCCATATTCATACAAGTCAATTTTGGTCCACATTTTGGTTCTAATTAACCATGTTAGTCACTTCTCACCATATTAGAGTCACTTTGCACCCTATAAGAGTCACTTTCCACCATATATGCAACAATTGACATGTTAACATCATATACATCCAATTTGACATCCTTTTACCACCTATTAATGCACTTTCAACAAGTTAATTTTGTTCCACATTTTGGCTCTAATCAACCATGTAAGTCACTTTCACCATATTAGAGTACTTTGCACCCTATAAGAGTCACTTGCCCCAATATTGATATAATTAACATGTTAACATCATGTAATGCAATTAGACATCCTTTAACCACCTCTTGGTACCCCTTTCCTACAAGTCAATTTTGGGCCACATTTTGGCTCTAATCAATCATGTAAGTGACTTCTCACCATATTAGAGTCACTTTGCACCTTATAAGAGTCACTTGCCATCATATATTGGTACAATTAACATGTTAACATCATGTACATGCAATTAGAAATCCTTTTACCACCTCTTAGTGCCATATTCATACAAGTCAATTTTGGTCCACATTTTGGTTCTAATTAACCATGTTAGTCACTTCACCATATTAGAGTCACTTTGCACCCTATAAGAGTCACTTTCCACCATATATGCAACAATTGACATGTTAACATCATATACATCCAATTTGACATCCTTTTACCACCTATTAATGCCACTTTCAACAAGTTAATTTTGTTCCACATTTTGGCTCTAATCAACCATGTAAGTCACTTTCACCATATTAGAGTCCTTTGCACCCTATAAGAGTCACTTGCCACCAATATTGATATAATTAACATGTTAACATCGTAAATGCAATTAGACATCCTTTAACCACCTCTTGGTACCCCTTTCCTACAAGTCAATTTTGGGCCACATTTTGGCTCTAATCAATCATGTAAGTGACTTCTCACCATATTAGAGTCACTTTGCACCTTATAAGAGTCACTTGCCATCATATATTGGTACAATTAACATGTTAACATCATGTACATGCAATTAGAAATCCTTTTACCACCTCTTAGTGCCATATTCATACAAGTCAATTTTGGTCCACATTTTGGTTCTAATTAACCATGTTAGTCACTTCTCACCATATTAGAGTCACTTTGCACCCTATAAGAGTCACTTTCCACCATATATGCAACAATTGACATGTTAACATCATATACATCCAATTTGACATCCTTTTACCACCTATTAATGCACTTTCAACAAGTTAATTTTGTTCCACATTTTGGCTCTAATCAACCATGTAAGTCACTTTCACCATATTAGAGTCTTTCACCCTATAAGAGTCACTTGCCCCAATATTGATATATTAACATGTTAACATCATGTAATGCAATTAGACATCCTTTAACCACCTCTTGGTACCCCTTTCTACAAGTCAATTTTGGGCCACATTTTGGCTCTAATCAATCATGTAAGTGACTTCTCACCATATTAGAGTCACTTTGCACCTTATAAGAGTCACTTGCCATCATATATGGTACAATTAACATGTTAACATCATGTACATGCAATTAGAAATCCTTTTACCACCTCTTAGTGCCATATTCATACAAGTCAATTTTGGTCCACATTTTGGTTCTAATTAACCATGTTAGTCACTTCTCACCATATTAGAGTCACTTTGCACCCTATAAGAGTCACTTTCCACCATAATGCAACAATTGACATGTTAACATCATATACATCCAATTTGACATCCTTTTACCACCTATTAATGCCACTTTCAACAAGTTAATTTTGTTCCACATTTTGGCTCTAATCAACCATGTAAGTCACTTTCACCATATTAGAGTCCTTTACACCCTATAAGAGTCACTTGCCCCAATATTGATACAATTAACATGTTAACATCATGTAAATGCAATTAGACATCCTTTAACCACCTCTTGGTACCCCTTTCCTACAAGTCAATTTTGGGCCACATTTTGGCTCTAATCAATCATGTAAGTGACTTCTCACCATATTAGAGTCACTTTGCACCTTATAAGAGTCACTTGCCATCATATATTGGTACAATTAACATGTTAACATCATGTACATGCAATTAGAAATCCTTTTACCACCTCTTAGTGCCATATTCATACAAGTCAATTTTGGTCCACATTTTGGTTCTAATTAACCATGTTAGTCACTTCTCACCATATTAGAGTCACTTTGCACCTATAAGAGTCACTTTCCACCATATATGCAACAATTGACATGTTAACATCAAATACATCCAATTTGACATCCTTTTACCACCTATTAATGCACTTTCAACAAGTTAATTTTGTTCCACATTTTGGCTCTAATCAACCATGTAAGTCACTTTCACCATATTAGAGTACTTTGCACCCTATAAGAGTCACTTGCCCCAATATTGATATAATTAACATGTTAACATCGTAAATGCAATTAGACATCCTTTAACCACTCTTGGTACCCCTTTCTACAAGTCAATTTTGGGCCACATTTTGGCTCTAATCAATCATGTAAGTGACTTCTCACCATATTAGAGTCACTTTGCACCTTATAAGAGTCACTTGCCATCATATATTGGTACAATTAACATGTTAACATCATGTACATGCAATTAGAAATCCTTTTACCACCTCTTAGTGCCATATTCATACAAGTCAATTTTGGTCCACATTTTGGTTCTAATTAACCATGTTAGTCACTTCTCACCATATTAGAGTCACTTTGCACCTATAAGAGTCACTTTCCACCATACATGCAACAATTGACATGTTAACATCATATACATCCAATTTGACATCCTTACCACCTATTAATCAACTTTCAACAAGTTAATTTTGTTCCACATTTTGGCTCTAATCAACCATGTAAGTCACTTCACCATATTAGAGTACTTTGCACCCTATAAGAGTCACTTGCCCCAATATTGATACAATTAACATGTTAACATCATAAATGCAATTAGACATCCTTTAACCACCTCTTGGTACCCCTTTCCTACAAGTCAATTTTGGGCCACATTTTGGCTCTAATCAATCATGTAAGTGACTTCTCACCATATTAGAGTCACTTTGCACCTTATAAGAGTCACTTGCCATCATATATTGGTACAATTAACATGTTAACATCATGTACATGCAATTAGAAATCCTTTTACCACCTCTTAGTGCCATATTCATACAAGTCAATTTTGGTCCACATTTTGGTTCTAATTAACCATGTTAGTCACTTTCACCATATTAGAGTCACTTTGCACCCTATAAGAGTCACTTTCCACCATATACAACAATTGACATGTTAACATCATATACATCCAATTTGACATCCTTTTACCACCTATTAATGCACTTTCAACAAGTTAATTTTGTTCCACATTTTGGCTCTAATCAACCATGTAAGTCACTTCACCATATAGAGTACTTTACACCCTATAAGAGTCACTTGCCCAATATTGATATAATTAACATGTTAACATCATGTAATGCAATTAGACATCCTTTAACCACCTCTTGGTACCCCTTTCGTACAAGTCAATTTTGGGCCACATTTTGGCTCTAATCAATCATGTAAGTGACTTCACCATATTAGAGTCACTTTGCACCTTATAAGAGTCACTTGCCATCATATATTGGTACAATTAACATGTTAACATCATGTACATGCAATTAGAAATCCTTTTACCTCTTAGTGCCATATTCATACAAGTCAATTTTGGTCCACATTTTGGTTCTAATTAACCATGTTAGTCACTTCTCACCATATTAGAGTCACTTTGCACCCTATAAGAGTCACTTTCCACCATATATGCAACAATTGACATGTTAACATCATATACATCCAATTTGATCCTTTTACCACCTATTAATGCAACTTTCAACAAGTTAATTTTGTTCCACATTTTGGCTCTAATCAACCATGTAAGTCACTGTTCACCATATTAGAGTCACTTTGCACCCTATAAGAGTCACTTGCCCCAATATTGATAATTAACATGTTAATCATCAAATGCAATTAGACATCCTTTAACCACCTCTTGGTACCCCTTTCCTACAAGTCAATTTTGGGCCACATTTTGGCTCTAATCAATCATGTAAGTGACTTCTCACCATATTAGAGTCACTTTGCACCTTATAAGAGTCACTTGCCATCATATATTGGTACAATTAACAGGTTAACATCATGTACATGCAATTAGAAATCCTTTTACCACCTCTTAGTGCCATATTCATACAAGTCAATTTTGGTCCGCATTTTGGTTCTAATTAACCATGTTAGTCACTTTTCACCATATTAGAGTCACTTTGCATCCAATAAGAGTTACTTTCGACCATACATGCAAAAATTGACATGTTAACATCATATACATCCAATTTGTCATCCTTTTACCACCTTTTAATGCAACTTTCAAACAAGTTAATTTGGTTCCACATTTTGGCTCTAATCAACCATGTAAGTCACTTTACACCATATTAGAGTCACTTTGCACCCTATAAGAGTCACTTGCCACCAAATATTGATATAATTAACATGTTAACATCATCAACATGCAATTAGACATCCTTTAACCACCTCTTGGTACCCCTTTCCTACAAGTCAATTTTGGGTCACATTTAGCTCTAATCAATCATGTAAGTGACTTCTCACCATATTAGAGTCACTTTGCCACCTATAAGAGTCACTTGCCATCATATATTGGTATAATTAACAGGTTAACATCATGTACATGCAATTAGAAATCCTTTTACCACCTCTTAGTGCCCATATATTCATACAAGTCAAATTTTGGTCCACATTTTGGTTCTAATTAACCATGTTATCAGTTTTCACCATATTAGAGTCACTTGCACCCTATAAGAGTCACTTTCCACCATATATACAACAATGGACAGGTTAACCTCATATACATCAAATTTGACATCCTACTTTACCACACTAATTAATGCAACTATCAAACAAGTTAATATTGTTCCACAATTTTGGCTCTAATAACCATGTAAGTCACTCTTCACATATAAGAGTCACTTTGCACCCTATAAGAGTCACTTGCCACCAAATACTTGATATAATTAACATGTTAACATCATGTACATGCAATTAGACATCCTTTAATCACCTCTTGGTACCCCTTTCGTACAAGTCAATTTTGGGGCCACATTTTGGCTCTAATCTATCATGTAAGTGACATCTCACCATATTAGAGTCACTTTGCACCTTATAAGGAGTCATTTTGCCATCATATATTGGTACAATTAACATGTTAACATCATGTACATGCAATTAGAAATCCTTTTACCGCCTCTTAGTGCCATTATTCATACAAGTCAATTTGTTCCACATTTTGGTCCTAATTAACCATGTTAGTCACCTTCTCACGATATTAGAGTCACTTTGCATCCAATAAGAGTTACTTCGAACCATACATGCAAAAATTGACATGTTAACATCATATACATCCAATTTGTCATCCTTTTACCACCTTTTAATGCAACTTTCAAACAAGTTAATTTGGTTCCACATTTTGGCTCTAATCAACCATGTAAGTCACTTTACACCATATTAGAGTCACTTTGCACCCTATAAGAGTCACTTGCCACCAAATATTGATATAATTAACATGTTAACATCATCACATGCAATTAGACATCCTTTAACCACCTCTTGGTACCCCTTTCCTACAAGTCAATTTTGGGCCACATTTTAGGCTCTAATCAATCATGTAAGTGACTTCTCACCATATTAGAGTCACTTTGCACCTTATAAGAGTCACTTGCCATCATATATTGGTATAATTAACAGGTTAACATCATGTACATGGAATTAGAAATCCTTTTACCACCTCTTAGTGCCATATATTCATACAAGTCAATTTTGGTCCACATTTTGGTTCTAATTAACCATGTTAGTCACTTTTCACCATATTATGAGTCACTTTTCACCCCTATAGAGTCCACTTTCCACCATATATACAACAATTGACATGTTAACATCATATACATCAAATTTGACATCCTATTACCACCTATTAATGCCAACTATCAAACAAGTTAATATTGTTCCACATTTGGCTCTAATCAACCATGTAAGTCACTCTTCACCATATAAGAGTCACTTTGCACCCTATAAGAGTCACTTGCCACCAAATATTGATATAATTAACATGTTAACATCATGTACATGCAATTAGACATCCTTTAATCACCTCTTGGTACCCCTTTCGTACAAGTCAATTTTGGGCCACATTTTGGCTCTAATCTATCATGTAAGTGACATCTCACATATTAGAGTCACTTTGCACCTTATAAGAGTCATTTTGCCCATCATATATTGGTACAAATTAACATGTTAACATCATGTACATGCAATTAGAAATCCTTTTACCGCCTCTTAGTGCCATATTCATACAAGTCAATTTTGTTCCACATTTTGGTCCTAATTAACCATGTTAGTCACTTCTCACGATATTAGAGTCACTTTGCATCCAATAAGAGTTACTTTCGACCATACATGCAAAAATTGACATGTTAACATCATATACATCCAATTTGTCATCCTTTTACCACCTTTTAATGCAACTTTCAAACAAGTTAATTTGGTTCCACATTTTGGCTCTAATCAACCATGTAAGTCACTTTACACCATATTAGAGTCACTTTGCACCCTATAAGAGTCACTTGCCACCAAATATTGATATAATTAACATGTTAACATCATCAACATGCAATTAGACATCCTTTAACCACCTCTTGGTACCCCTTTCCTACAAGTCAATTTTGGGCCACATTTTAGCTCTAATCAATCATGTAAGTGACTTCTCACCATATTAGAGTCACTTTGCACCTTATAAGATCACTTGCCATCATATATTGATATAATTAACAGGTTAACTACATGCAATTAGAAATCCTTTTACCACCTCTTAGTGCCATATATTCATACAAGTCAATTTTGGTCCACATTTTGGTTCTAATTAACCATGTTAGTCACTTTTCACCATATTAGAGTCACTTTGCACCCTATAAGAGTCACTTTTCCACCATATATACAACAATTGACATGTTAACATCATATACATCAAATTTGACATCCTATTACCACCTATTAATGCAACTATCAAACAAGTTAATATTGTTCCACATTTTGGCTCTAATCAACCATGTAAGTCACTCTTCACCATATAAGAGTCACTTTGCACCCTATAAGAGTCACTTGCCACCAAATATTGATATAATTAACATGTTAACATCATGTACATGCAATTAGACATCCTTTAATCACCTCTTGGTACCCCTTTCGTACAAGTCAATTTTGGGCCACATTTTGGCTCTAATCTATCATGTAAGTGACATCTCACCATATTAGAGTCACTTTGCACCTTATAAGAGTCATTTGCCATCATATATTGGTACAATTAACATGTTAACATCATGTACATGCAATTAGAAATCCTTTTACCGCCTCTTAGTGCCATATTCATACAAGTCAATTTTGTTCCACATTTTGGTCCTAATTAACCATGTTAGTCACTTCTCACGATATTAGAGTCACTTTGCATCCTTTAAGGTCACTTTCCACCATACATGCAACAATTGACATGTTAACATCATATACATCCAAATTGACATCCTTTTACCATCTATTAATGAAATTTTCAAACAAGTTAATTTTGTTCCATATTTTGGCTCTAATCAACCATTTAAGTCACTTTACACCATATTAGAGTCACTTTGCACCCTATAAGAGTCACTTGCCACCAAATATTGATATAATCAACATGTTAACATTATGTAAATGCAATTAGATATCCTTTAACCACCTCTTGGTACCCCTTTCGTACAAGTCAATTTTGGGCCACATTTTGGCTCTAATCAATCATGTAAGTGACTTCTCACCATATTAGAGTCACTTTGCACCTTATAAGAGTCACTTGCCATCATATATTGGTACAATTAACATGTTAACATCATGTACATGCAATTAGAGTTACTTTCGACCATACATGCAAAAATTGACATGTTAACATCATATACATCCAATTTGTCATCCTTTTACCACCTTTTAATGCAACTTTCAAACAAGTTAATTTGGTTCCACATTTTGGCTCTAATCAACCATGTAAGTCACTTTACACCATATTAGAGTCACTTTGCACCCTATAAGAGTCACTTGCCACCAAATATTGATATAATTAACATGTTAACATCATCAACATGCAATTAGACATCCTTTAACCACCTCTTGGTACCCCTTTCCTACAAGTCAATTTTGGGCCACATTTTAGCTCTAATCAATCATGTAAGTGACTTCTCACCATATTAGAGTCACTTTGCACCTTATAAGAGTCACTTGCCATCATATATTGATATAATTAACATGTTAACATCATCTACATGCAATTAGACATCCTTTAACCACCTCTTGGTACCCCTTTCCTACAAGTCAATTTTGGGCCACATTTTGGCTCTAATCAATCATGTAATTGACTTCTCACCATATTAGAGTCACTTTGCACCTTATAAGAGTCACTTGCCATCATATATAGGTACAATTAACTTGTTAACATCATGTACATGCAATTAGAAATCCTTTTACCACCTCTTAGTGCCATATTCATACAAGTCAATTTTGTTCCACATTTTGGTTCTAATTAACCATGTTAGTCACTTCTCACCATATTAGAGTCACTTTGCATTCTATAAGAGTTACTTTCCACCATACATGCAAAAATTGACATGTTAACATCATATACATCCAATTTGACATCCTTTTACCACCTATTAATGCAACTTTCAAACAAGTTAATTTTGTTCCACATTTTGGCTCTAATCAACAATGTAAGTCACTCTTCACCATATTAGAGTCACTTTGCACCCTATAAGAGTCACTTGCCACAAAATATTGATATAATTAACATGTTAACATCATGTACATGCAATTAGACATCCTTTAACCACCTCTTGGTACCCCTTTCCTACAAGTCAATTTTGGGCCACATTTTGGCTCTAATCAATCATGTAATTGACTTCTCACCATATTAGAGTCACTTTGCACCTTATAAGAGTCACTTGCCATCATATATAGGTATAATTAACTTGTTAACATCATGTACAAGCAATTAGAAATCCTTTTACCACCTCTTAGTGCCATATTCATACAAGTCAATTTTGTTCCACATTTTGGTTCTAATTAACCATGTTAGTCACTTCTCACCATATTAGAGTCACTTTGCATCGTATAAGAGTTACTTTCCACCATACATGCAAAAATTGACATGTTAACATCATATACATCCAATTTGTCATCCTTTTACCACCTTTTAATGCAACTTTCAAACAAGTTAATTTGGTTCCACATTTTGGCTCTAATCAACCATGTAAGTCACTTTACACCATATTTGAGTCACTTTACACCCTATAAGAGTCACTTGCCACCAAATATTGATATAATTAACATGTTAACATCATCTACATGCAATTAGACATCCTTTAACCACCTCTTGGTACCCCTTTCCTACAAGTCAATTTTGGGCCACATTTTGGCTCTAATCAATCATGTAAGTGACTTCTCACCATATTAGAGTCACTTTGCACCTTATAAGAGTCACTTGCCATCATATATTGGTACAATTAACATGTTAACATCATGTACATGCAAATAGAAATCCTTTTACCACCTCTTACTGCCATATTCATACAAGTCAATTTTGGTCCACATTTTGGTTCTAATTAACCATGTTAGTCAATTTTCACCATATTAGAGTCACTTTGCACCCTATAAGAGTCACTTTCCACCATATATACAACAATTGACATGTTAACATCATATACATCCAATTTGACATCCTTTTACCACCTATTAATGCAACTATCAAACAAGTTAATTTTGTTCCACATTTTGGCTCTAATCAACCATGTAAGTCACTCTTCACCATATAAGAGTCACTTTGCACCCTATAAGAGTCACTTGCCACCAAATATTGATATAATTACCATGTTAACATCATGTACATGCAATTAGACATCCTTTAACCACCTCTTGGTACCCCTTTTCTACAAGTCAATTTTGGGCCACATTTTGGCTCTAATCAATCATGTAAGTGACTTCTCACCATATTAGAGTAACTTTGCACCTTATAAGAGTCACTTGCCATCATATATAGGTACAATTAACATGTTAACATCATGTACATGCAATTAGAAATCCTTTTACCACCTCTTAGTGCCATATTCATACAAGTCAATTTTGTTCCACTTTTTGGTTCTAATTAACCATTTTAGTCACTTCTCACTATATTAGAGTCACTTTGCAACCTATAAGAGTCATTTTCCACCATATATGCAAAAATTGACATGTAAACATCATATACATCCAATTTGACATCCTTTTACCAACTATTAATGCCACTTTCATACAAGTTAATTTTGTTCCACATTTTGGCTCTAATCAACCATGTAAGTCACTGTTCATCATATTAGAGTACCTTTACATCCTATAAGAGTCACTTGCCCCATATATTGATACACTTAACATGTTAACATCACGTGAATGCAATTAGAAATCCTTTAACCACCTCTTGGTACCCCTTTCCTACAAGTCAATTTTGGGCCACATTTTGGCTCTAATCAATCATGTAAGTGACTTCTCACCATATTAGAGTCACTTTGCACCTTATAAGAGTCACTTGCCATCATATATTGGTACAATTAACATGTTAACATCATGTACATGCAATTAGAAATCCTTTTACCACCACTTAGTGCCATATTCATACAAGTCAATTTTGGTCCAATTTTGGTTCTAATTAACCATGTTAGTCACTTTTCACCATATTAGAGTCACTTTGCACCCTATAAGAGTCACTTGCCACCAAATATTGATATAATTAACATGTTAACATCATGTACATGCAATTAGACATCCTTTAACCACCTCTTGGTACCCGTTTCGTACAAGTTAGTTTTGGGCCACATTTTGGCTCTAATCAATCATGTAAGTGACTTCTCACCATATTAGAGTAACTTTGCACCTTATAAGAGTCACTTGCCATCATATATTGGTACAATTAACATGTTAGTACATGCAATTAGAAATCCTTTTACCACCTCTTAGTGCCATATTCATACAAGTCAATTTGGTCCACATTTTGGTTCTAATTAACCATGTTAGTCACTTTTCACCATATTAGAGTAAATTTGCACCCTATAAGAGTCAGTTTCCACCATATATACAACAATTGACATGTTAACATCATATACATCCAATTTGACATCCTTTTACCACCTATTAATGCAACTATCAAACAAGTTAATTTTGTTCCACATTTTGGGTCTAATCAACCATGTAAGTCACTCTTCACCATATAAGAGTCACTTTGCACCCTATAAGAGTCACTTGCCACCAAATATTGATATAATTACCATGTTAACATCATGTACATGCAATTAGACATCCTTTAACCACCTCTTGGTACCCCTTTTCTACAAGTCAATTTTGGGCCACATTTTGGCTCTAATCAATCATGTAAGTGACTTCTCACCATATTAGAGTAACTTTGCACCTTATAAGAGTCACTTGCCATCATATATAGGTACAATTAACATGTTAACATCATGTACATGCAATTAGAAATCCTTTTACCACCTCTTAGTGCCATATTCATACAAGTCAATTTTGTTCCACTTTTTGGTTCTAATTAACCATGTTAGTCACTTCTCACCATATTAGAGTCACTTTGCACCTTATAAGAGTCATTTTCCACCATATATGCAACAATTGACATGTTAACATCATATACATCCAATTTGACATCCTTTTACCACCTATTAATGCCACTTTCATACAAGTTAATTTTGTTCCACATTTTGGATCTAATCAACCATGTAAGTCACTATTCACCATATTAGAGTACCTTTACACCCTATAAGAGTCACTTGCCCCATATATTGATACAATTAACATGTTAACATCACGTGAATGCAATTAGACATCCTTTAACCACCTCTTGGTACCCCTTTCCTACAAGTAAATTTTGGGCCACATTTTGGCTCTAATCAATCTTGTAAGTGACTTCTCACCATATTAGAGTCACTTTGCACCTTATAAGAGTCACTTGCCATCATATATTGGTACAATTAACATGTTAACATCATGTACATGCAATTAGAAATCCTTTTACCACCTCTTAGTGCCATATTCAAACAAGTCAATTTTGGTCCACCTTTTGGTTCTAATTAACCATGTTAGTCACTTTTCACCATATTAGAGTCACTTTGCACCCTATAAGAGTCACTTGCCACCAAATATTGATATAATTAACATGTTAACGTACATGCAATTAGACATCCTTTAACCACCTCTTGGTACCCCTTTCGTACAAGTCAATTTTGGGCCACATTTTGGCTCTAATCAATCATGTAAGTGACTTCTCACCATATTAGAGTCACTTTGCACCTTATAAGAGTCACTTGCCATCATATATAGGTACAATTAAAATGTTAACATCATGTACATGCAATTAGAAATCCTTTTACCACCTCTTAGTGCCATATTCATACAAGTCAATTTTGTTCCACATTTTGGTTCTAATTAACCATGTTAGTCACTTCTCACCATATTAGAGTCACTTTACACCCTATAAGAGTCACTTTCCACCATATATGCAACAATTGACATGTTAACATCATATACATCCAATTTGACATCCTTTTACCACCTATTAATGCCACTTTCATACAAGTTAATTTTGTTCAACATTTTGGATCTAATCAACCATGTAAGTCACTGTTCACCATATTAGAGTACCTTTACACCCTATAAGAGTCACTTGCCCTATATATTGATACAATTAACATGTTAACATCACGTGAATGCAATTAGACATCCTTTAACCACCTCTTGGTACCCCTTTCCTACAAGTTAATTTTGGGCTACATTTTGGCTCTAATCAATCTTGTAAGTGACTTCTCACCATATTAGAGTTACTTTGCACCTTATAAGAGTCACTTGCCATCATATATTGGTACAATTAACATGTTAACATGTTAACATCATGTACATGCAATTAGAAATCCTTTTACCACCTCTTAGTGCCATATTCATGCAAGTCAATTTTGGTCCACCTTTTGGTTCTAATTAACCATGTTATTCACTTTTCACCATATTAGAGTCACTTTGCACCCTATAAGAGTCACTTGCCACCAAATATTGATATAATTAACATGTTAACATCATGTACATGCAATTAGACATCCTTTAACCACCTCTTGGTACCTCTTTCGTACAAGTCAATTTTGGGCCACATTTTGGCTCTAATCAATCATGTAAGTGACTTCTCACCATATTAGAGTCACTTTGCACCTTATAAGAGTCACTTGCCATCATATATTGGTACAATTAACATGTTAACATCATGTACATGCAATTAGAAATCCTTTTACCACCTCTTAGTGCCATATTCATACAAGTCAATTTTGTTCCACATTTTGGTTCTAATTAACCATGTTAGTCACTTCTCACGATATTATAGTCACTTTGCATCCTATAAGAGTCACTTACCACCATACATGCAACAATCGACATGTTAACATCATATACATCCAATTTGACATCCTTTTACCACCTACTAATGCAACTTTCAAACAAGTTAATTTTGTTCCACATTTTGGCTATAATCAACCATGTAAGTCACTTTACACCATATTAGTGTCACTTTGCACCCTATAAGAGTCACTTGCCACCAAATATTGATATAATTAACATGTTAACATCATGTACATGCAATTAGACATCTTTTAACCACCTCTTGGTACCCCTTTCCTACAAGTCAATTTTGGGCCACATTTTGGCTCTAATCAATCATGTAAGTTACTTCTCACCATATTAGAGTCACTTTGCACCTTATAAGAGTCACTTGCCATCATATATTGGTACAATTAACATGTTAACATCATGTACATGCAATTAGAAATCCTTTTACCACCTCTTAGTGCCATATTCATACAAGTTAATTTTGGTCCACATTTTGGTTCTAATTAACCATGTTAGTCACTTTTCACCATATTAGAGTCACTTTGCACCCTATAAGAGTCACTTTCCACTACAACAATTGACATGTTAACATCATATACATCCAATTTGACAGCCTTTTACCACTTATTAATGCAACTTTCAAACAAGTTAATTTTGTTCCACATTTTGGCTTTAATCAACCATGTAAGTCACTCTTCACCATATTAGAGTCACTTTGCACCCTATAAGAGTCAGTTGCCACCAAATATTGATATAATTAACATGTTAACACCATGTACATGTAATTAGACATCCTTTAACCACCTCTTGGTGCCCCTTTCGTACAAGACAATTTTGGGCCACATTTTTACTCTAATCAATCATGTAAGTGACTTCTCACCATATTAGAGTCACTTTGATAAGAGTCACTTGCCATCATATATAGGTACAATTAACATGTTAACATCATGTACATGCAATTAGAAATCCTTTTACCACCTCTTAGTGTCATATTCATACAAGTCAATTTTGTTCCACATTTTGGTTCTAATTAACCATGTTAGTCACTTCTTACCATATTAGAGTCACTTTACACCCTATAAGAGTCACTTTCCACCATATATGCAACAATTGACATGTTAACATCATATACATCCAATTTGACATCCTTTTACCACCTATTAATGCCACTTTCATACAAGTTAATTTTGTTCCACATTTTGGATCTAATCAACCATGTAAGTCACTGTTCACCATATTAGAGTACCTTTACACCCTATAAGAGTCACTTGCCCCATATATTGATACAATTAACATGTTAACATCACGTGAATGCAATTAGACATCCTTTAACCACCTCTTGGTACCCCTTTCCTACAAGTAAATTTTGGGCCACATTTTGGCTCTAATCAATCTTGTAAGTGACTTCTCACCATATTTGAGTCACTTTGCACCTTATAAGAGTCACTTGCCATCATATATTGGTACAATTAACATGTTAACATCATGTACATGCAATTAGAAATCCTTTTACCACCTCTTAGTGCCATATTCATACAAGTCAATTTTGGTCCACCTTTGGTTCTAATTAACCATGTTAGTCACTTTTCACCATATTATAGTCACTTTGCACCCTATAAGAGTCACTTGCCAGCAAATATTGATATAATTAACATGTTAACATCATGTACATGCAATTAGACATCCTTTAACCACCTCTTGGTACCCCTTTCGTACAAGTCAATTTTGGGCCACATTTTGGCTCTAATCAATCATGTAAGTGACTTCTCACCATATTAGAGTCACTTTGCACCTTATAAGAGTCACTTGCCATCATATATAGGTACAATTAACATGTTAACATCATGTACATGCAATTAGAAATCCTTTTACCACCTCTTAGTGCCATATTCATATAAGTCAATTTTGTTCCACATTTTAGTTCTAATTAACCATGTTAGTCACTTCTCACCATATTAGAGTCACTTTACACCCTATAAGAGTCACTTTCCACCATATATGCAACAATTGACATGTTAACATCATATACATCCAATTTGACATCCTTTTACCACCTATTAATGCCACTTTCATACAAGTGAATTTTGTTCCACATTTTGGATCTAATCAACCATGTAATTCACTGTTCACCATATTAGAGTACCTTTACACCCTGTAAGAGTCACTTGCCCCATATATTGATACAATTAACATGTTAACATCACGTGAATGCAATTAGACATCATTTAACCACCTCTTGGTACCCCTTTCCTACAAGTCAATTTTGGGCTACATTTTGGCTCTAATCAATCTTGTAAGTGACTTCTCACCATATTAGAGTCACTTTGCCCCTTATAAGAGTCACTTGCCATCATATATTGGTACAATTAACATGTTAACATCATGTACATGCAATTAGAAATCCTTTTACCACCTCTTAGTGCCATATTCATACAAGTCAATTTTGGTCCACCTTTTGGTTCTAATTAACCATGTTAGTCACTTTTCACCATATTAGAGTCACTTTGCACCCTATAAGAGTCACTTGCCACCAAATATTGATATAATTAACATGTTAACATCATGTACATGCAATTAGACATCCTTTAACCACCTCTTGGTACCCCTTTCGTACAAGTCAATTTTGGGCCACATTTTGGCTCTAATCAATCATGTAAGTGACTTCTCACCATATTAGAGTCACTTTGCACCTAATAAGAGTCACTTGCCATCATATATTGGTACAATTAACATGTTAACATCATCATGTACATGGAATTAGAAATCCTTTTACCACCTCTTAGTGCCATATTCATACAAGTCAATTTTGTTCCACATTTTGGTTCTAATTAACCATGTAGTCACTTCTCACGATATTATAGTCACTTTGCATCCTATAAGAGTCACTTACCACCATACATGCAACAATCGACATGTTAACATCATATACATCCAATTTGACATCCTTTTACCACCTACTAATGCAACTTTAAAACAAGTTAATTTTGTTCCACATTTTGGCTCTAATCAACCATGTAAGTCACTTTACACCATATTAGAGTCACTTTGCACCCTATAAGAGTCACTTGCCACCAAATATTGATATAATTAACATGTTAACATCATGTACATGCAATTAGAACCACCTATATTGGTACCCCTTTCCTACAAGTCAATTTTGGGCCACATTTTGGCTCTAATCAATCATGTAAGTGACTTCTCACCATATTAGAGTCACTTTGTACCTTATAAGAGTCACTTGCCATCATATATTGGTATAATTAACATGTTAACATCATGTACATGCAATTAGAAATCCTTTTACCACCTCTTAGTGCCATATTCATACAAGTCAATTTTGGTCCACCTTTTGGTTCTAATTAACCATGTTAGTCACTTTTCACCATATTAGAGTCACTTTGCACCCTATAAGAGTCACTTGCCACCAAATATTGATATAATTAACATGTTAACATCATGTACATGCAATTAGACATCCTTTAACCACCTCTTGCTACCCCTTTCGTACAAGTCAATTTTGGGCCACATTTTGGCTCTAATCAATCATGTAAGTGACTTCTCACCATATTAGAGTCACTTTGCCCCTTATAAGAGTCACTTGCCATCATATATTGGTACAATTAACATGTTAACATCATGTACATGCAATTAGAAATCCTTTTACCACCTCTTAGTGCCATATTCATACAAGTCAATTTTGGTCCACCTTTTGGTTCTAATTAACCATGTTAGTCACTTTTCACCATATTAGAGTCACTTTGCACCCTATAAGAGTCACTTGCCACCAAATATTGATATAATTAACATGTTAACATCATGTACATGCAATTAGACATCCTTTAACCACCTCTTGGTACCCCTTTCGTACAAGTCAATTTTGGGCCACATTTTGGCTCTAATCAATCATGTAAGTGACTTCTCACCATATTAGAGTCACTTTGCACCTAATAAGAGGCACTTGCCATCATATATTGGTACAATTAACATGTTAACATCATCATGTACATGGAATTAGAAATCCTTTTACCACCTCTTAGTGCCATATTCATACAAGTCAATTTTGTTCCACATTTTGGTTCTAATTAACCATGTTAGTCACTTCTCACGATATTATAGTCACTTTGCATCCTATAAGAGTCACTTACCACCATACATGCAACAATCGACATGTTAACATCATATACATCCAATTTGACATCCTTTTACCACCTACTAATGCAACTTTAAAACAAGTTAATTTTGTTCCACATTTTGGCTCTAATCAACCATGTAAGTCACTTTACACCATATTAGAGTCACTTTGCACCCTATAAGAGTCACTTGCCACCAAATATTGATATAATTAACATGTTAACATCATGTACATGCAATTAGAACCACCTATATTGGTACCCCTTTCCTACAAGTCAATTTTGGGCCACATTTTGGCTCTAATCAATCATGTAAGTGACTTCTCACCATATTAAAGTCACTTTGCACCTTATAAGAGTCACTTGCCATCATATATTGGTATAATTAACATGTTAACATCATGTACATGCAATTAGAAATCCTTTTACCACCTCTTAGTGCCATATTCATACAAGTCAATTTTGGTCCACCTTTTGGTTCTAATTAACCATGTTAGTCACTTTTCACCATATTAGAGTCACTTTGCACCCTATAAGAGTCACTTGCCACCAAATATTGATATAATTAACATGTTAACATCATGTACATGCAATTAGACATCCTTTAACCACCTCTTGCTACCCCTTTCGTACAAGTCAATTTTGGGCCACATTTTGGCTCTAATCAATCATGTAAGTGACTTCTCACCATATTAGAGTCACTTTGCACCTTATAAGAGTCACTTGCCATCATATATTGGTACAATTAACATGTTAACATCATGTACATGGAATTAGAAATCCTTTTACCACCTCTTAGTGCCATATTCATACAAGTCAATTTTTTTCCACATTTTGGTTCTAATTAACCATGTTAGTCACTTCTCACGATATTATAGTCACTTTGCATCCTATAAGAGTCACTTACCACCATACATGCAACAATCGACATGTTAACATCATATACATCCAATTTGACATCCTTTTACCACCTACTAATGCAACTTTAAAACAAGTTAATTTTGTTCCACATTTTGGCTCTAATCAACCATGTAAGTCACTTTACACCATATTAGAGTCACTTTGCACCCTATAAGAGTCACTTGCCACCAAATATTGATATAATTAACATGTTAACATCATGTACATGCAATTAGAACCACCTATTGGTACCCCTTTCCTACAAGTCAATTTTGGGCCACATTTTGGCTCTAATCAATCATGTAAGTGACTTCTCACCATATTAGAGTCACTTTGCACCTTATAAGAGTCACTTGCCATCATATATTGGTATAATTAACATGTTAACATCATGTACATGCAATTAGAAATCCTTTTACCACTTCTTAGTGCCATATTCATACAAGTCAATTTTGGTCCACCTTTTGGTTCTAATTAACCATGTTAGTCACTTTTCACCATATTAGAGTCACTTTGCACCCTATAAGAGTCACTTGCCACCAAATATTGATATAATTAACATGTTAACATCATGTACATGCAATTAGACATCCTTTAACCACCTCTTGGTACCCCTTTCGTACAAGTCAATTTTGGGCCACATTTTGGCTCTAATCAATCATGTAAGTGACTTCTCACCATATTAGAGTCACTTTGTACCTTATAAGAGTCACTTGCAATCATATATTGGTACAATTAACATGTTAACATCATGTACATGCAATTAGAAATCCTTTTACCACCTCTTAGTGCCATATTCATACAAGTCAATTTTGTTCCACATTTTGGTTCTAATTAACCATGTTAGTCACTTCTCACGATATTATAGTCACTTTGCACCCTATAAGAGTCACTTTCCACGATATATACAACAATTGACATGTTAACATCATATACATCCAATTTGACAGCCTTTTACCACCTATTAATGCAACTTTCAAACAAGTTAATTTTGTTCCACATTTTGGCTTTAATCAACCATGTAAGTCACTCTTCACCATATTAGAGTCACTTTGCACCCTATAAGAGTCAGTTGCCACCAAATATTGATATAATTAACATGTTAACACCATGTACATGCAATTAGACATCCTTTAACCACCTCTTGGTGCCCCTTTCGTACAAGACAATTTTGGGCCACATTTTTACTCTAATCAATCATGTAAGTGACTTCTCACCATATTAGAGTCACTTTGATAAGAGTCACTTGCCATCATATATAGGTACAATTAACATGTTAACATCATGTACATGCAATTAGAAATCCTTTTACCACCTCTTAGTGCCATATTCATACAAGTCAATTTTGTTCCACATTTTGGTTCTAATTAACCATGTTAGTCACTTCTCACCATATTAGAGTCACTTTACACCCTATAAGAGTCACTTTCCACCATATATGCAACAATTGACATGTTAACATCATATACATCCAATTTGACATCCTTTTACCACCTATTAATGCCACTTTCATACAAGTTAATTTTGTTCCACATTTTGGATCTAATCAACCATGTAAGTCACTGTTCACCATATTTGAGTACCTTTACACCCTATAAGAGTCACTTGCCCCATATATTGATACAATTAACATGTTAACATCACGTGAATGCAATTAGACATTCTTTAACCACCTCTTGGTACCCCTTTCCTACAAGTAAATTTTGGGCCACATTTTGGCTCTAATCAATCTTGTAAGTGACTTCTCACCATATTAGAGTCACTTTGCACCTTATAAGAGTCACTTGCCATCATATATTGTTACAATTAACATGTTAACATCATGTACATGCAATTAGAAATCCTTTTACCACCTCTTAGTGCCATATTCATACAAGTCAATTTTGGTCCACCTTTTGGTTCTAATTAACCATGTTAGTCACTTTTCACCATATTATAGTCACTTTGCACCCTATAAGAGTCACTTACCACCAAATATTGATATAATTAACATGTTAACATCATGTACATGCAATTAGACATCCTTTAACCACCTCTTGGTACCCCTTTCGTACAAGTCAATTTTGGGCCACATTTTGGCTCTAATCAATCATGTAAGTGACTTCTCACCATATTAGAGTCACTTTGCACATTATAAGAGTCACTTGCCATCATATATAGGTACAATTAACATGTTAACATCATGTACATGCAATTAGAAATCCTTTTACCACCTCTTAGTGCCATATTCATACAAGTCAATTTTGTTCCACATTTTGGTTCTAATTAACCATGTTAGTCACTTCTCACCATATTAGAGTCACTTTACACCCTATAAGAGTCACTTTCCACCATATATGCAACAATTGACATGTTAACATCATATACATCCAATTTGACATCCTTTTACCTCCTATTAATGCCACTTTCATACAAGTTAATTTGTTCCATATTTTGGATCTAATCAACCATGTAAGTCACTGTTCACCATATTAGAGTACCTTTACACCCTATAAGAGTCACTTGCCCCATACAATTAACATGTTAACATCACGTGAATGCAATTAGACATCCTTTAACCACCTCTTGGTACCCCTTTCCTACAAGTCAATTTTGGGCTACATTTTGGCTCTAATCAATCTTGTAAGTGACTTCTCACCATATTAGAGTCACTTTGCCCCTTATAAGAGTCACTTGCCATCATATATTGGTACAATTAACATGTTAACATCATGTACATGCAATTAGAAATCCTTTTACCACCTCTTAGTGCCATATTCATACAAGTCAATTTTGGTCCACCTTTTGGTTCTAATTAACCATGTTAGTCACTTTTCACCATATTAGAGTCACTTTGCACCCTATAAGAGTCACGTGCCACCAAATATTGATATAATTAACATGTTAACATCATGTACAGGCAATTAGACATCCTTTAACCACCTCTTGGTACCCCTTTCGTACAAGTCAATTTTGGGCCACATTTTGGGCTCTAATCAATCATGTAATTGACTTCTCACCATATTAGAGTCACTTTGCACCTTATAAGAGTCACTTGCCATCATATATTGGTACAATTAACATGTTAACATCATGTACATGCAATTAGAAATCCTTTTACCACCTCTTAGTGCCATACTTCATACAAGTCAATTTTGTTCCACATTTTGGTTCTAATTAACCATGTTAGTTTACTTCTCACGATATTATAGTCACTTTGCATCCTATAAGAGTCACTTACCACCATACAAGCAACAATCGACATGTTAACATCATATACATCCAATTTGACATCCTTTTACCACCTACTAATGCAACTTTCAAACAAGTTAATTTTGTTCCACATTTTGGCTCTAATCAACCATGTAAGTCACTTTACACCATATTAGAGTCACTTTGCACCCTATAAGAGTCACTTGCCACCAAATATTGATATAATTAACATGTTAACATCATGTACATGCAATTAGAACCACCTCTTGGTACCCCTATCCTACAAGTCAATTTTGGGCCACATCTTGGCTCTAATTCAATCATGTAAGTGACCTTCTCACCATATTAGAGTCACTTTGCACCTTATAAGAGTCACTTGCCATCATATATTGGTATAATTAACATGTTAACATCATGTACATGCAATTAGAAACCCTTTTACCACCTCTTAGTGCCATATTCATACAAGTTAATTTTGGTCCACATTTTGGTTCTAATTAACCATGTTAGTCACTTTTCACCATATTAGAGTCACTTTGCACCCTATAAGAGTCACTTTCACCATATATACAACAATTGACATGTTAACATCAATATACATCCAATTTGACACCCCTTTACCACCCATTAATGCAACTTTCAAACAAGTTAATTGTGTTACATTTGGCTCTAATCAACCATGTAAGTCACTCTTCACCATATTAGAATCACTTTTGCCCCCTATAAGAGTCAGTTGCCACCAAATATTGATATAATTAACATGTTAACACCATGTACATGCAATTAGACATCCTTTAACCACCTCTTGGTGGCCCTTTCTTACAAGACAATTTTGGGCCACATTTTACCTCTAATCAATCATGTAAGTGACTTCCCACCATATTAGAGTCACTTTGCACCTTATAAGAGTCACTTGCATCATATATTGGTACAATTAACATGTTAACATCATGTACATGCAATTAGAAATCCTTTTACCACTTCTTAGTGCCATATTCATACAAGTCAATTTTGTTCCACATTTTGGTTCTAATTAACCATGTTAGTCACTCTTACGATATTATAGTCACTTTGCATCCTATAGGAGTCACTTACCACCATACATGCAACAATCGACATGTTAACATCATATACATCCAATTTGACATTCTTTTACCACCTACTAATGCAACTTTCAAACAAGTTAATTTTGTTCCACATTTTGGCTCTAATCAACCATGTAAGTCACTTTACACCATATTAGAGTCACTTTGCACCCTATAAGAGTCACTTGCCACCAAATATTGATATAATTAACATGTTAACATCATGTACATGCAATTAGACATCCTTTAACCACCTCTTGGTACCCCTTTCCTACAAGTCAATTTTGGGCCACATTTTGGCTCTAATCAATCATGTAAGTGACTTCTCGCCATATTAGAGTCACTTTGCACCTATAAGAGTCACTTGCCATCATATATTGGTACATTAACATGTTCACATCATGTACATGCAATTAGAAATCCTTTTACAACTCTTAGTGCCATATTCATACAAATTAATTTTGGTCCACATTTTGGTTCTAATTAACCATGGTTAGTCACTTTTCACCATATTAGAGTCACTTTGCACCCTATAAGAGTCACTTTCCACCATATATACAACATTGACATGTTAATACATCCAATTTGACACCCCTTTACCACCCATTAATGCAACTTTCAAACAAGTTAATTTTGTGTTACATTTTGGCTCTAATCAACCATGTAAGTCACTCTTCACCATATTAGAATCACTTTGCCCCCTATAAGAGTCAGTTTCCACCAAATATTGATATAATTAACATGTTACCACCATGTACATGCAATTAGACATCCTTTAAACCACCTCTTGGTGGCCCTTTCTTACAAGACAATTTTGGGCCACATTTTACCTCTAATCAATCATGTAAGTGACTTCTCACCATATTAGTGTCACTTTGCACCTTATAAGAGTCACTTGCCATCATATATTGGTACATTAACATGTTAACATCATGTACATGCAATTATAAATCCTTTTACCACCTCTTAGTGCCATATTCATACAAGTCAATTTTGTTCCACATTTTGGTTCTAATTAACCATGTTAGTCACTTCTCACGATATTAGAGTCACTTTGCATCCTATAAGAGTCACTTACCATCATACAAGCAACAATTGACATGTTAACATCATATACATCTAATTGACATCCTTTTACCACCTATTAATGCAACTTTCAAACAAGTTAATTTTGTTCAACATTTCGGCTCTAATCAACAATGTAAGTCACTGTACACCATATTAGAGTCACTTTGCACCCTATAAGAGTCACATGCCACCAAATATTGATATAATTAACATGTTAACATCATGTACATGCAATTAGACATCCTTTAACCACCTCTTGGTACCCCTTTTGTACAAGTCTATTTTGGGCCACATTTTGGCTCTAATCAATCACGTAAGTGACTACTCACCATATTAGAGTCACTTTGCACCTTATAAGAGTCACTTGCCATCATATATAGGTACAGTTAACATGTTAACATCATGTACATGCAATTAGAAATCCTTTTACCACCTCTTAGTGCCATATTCATACAAGTCAATTTTGTTTCCACATTTTGGTTCTAATTAACCATGTTAGTCACTTCTCACCATATTAGAGTCACTTTACACCCTATAAGAGTCACTTTCGTCCATATATGCAACAATTGACATGTTAACATCATATACATCCAATTTGACATCCTTTTACACCTATTAATGCCACTTTCATACAAGGTAATTTGTTCCACATTTTGGATCTAATCAAACCATGTAAGTCACTGTTCACCATATTAGAGTACCTTTACACCCTATAAGAGTCACTTGCCCCATATATTGATACAATTAACATGTTAACATCACGTGAATGCAATTAGACATCCTTTAACCACCTCTTGGTACCCCTTTCCTACAAGTAAATTTTGGACCACATTTTGGCTCTAATCAATCTTGTAAGTGACTTCTCACCATATTAGAGTCACTTTGCACTTATAAGAGTCACTTGCCATCATATATTGGTACAATTAACATGTTAACATCATGTACATGCAATTAGAAATCCTTTTACCACCTCTTAGTGCCATATTCATACAAGTCAATTTTGGTCCACCTTGTGGTTATAATTAACATGTTAGTCACTTTTTCACCATATTAGAGTCACTTTGCACCCTATAAGAGTCACTTGCCACCAAATATTGATATAATTAACATGTTACATCATGTACATGAAATTAGACATCCTTTAACCACCTCTTGGTACCCCTTTCGTACAAGTCAATTTGTGGGCCATATTTTGGCTCTAATCAATCATGTAAGTGACTTCTCAACCATATTAGAGTCACTTTGCACCTTATAAGAGTCACATGCCATCATATATTGGTACAATTAACATGTTAACATCATGTACATGCAATTAGAATCCTTTTACCACTTCTTAGTGCCATATTCATACAAATTAATTTTGGTCCACATTTTGGTTCTAATTAACCATGTTAGTCACTTTTCACCATATTAGAGTCACTTTGCACCCTATAAGAGTCACTTTCCACCATATATACAACAATTTACATGTTAATACATCCAATTGACACCCCTTTACCACCCATTAATGCAACTTTCAAACAAGTTAATTTTGTGTTACATTTGGCTCTAATCAACCATGTAAGTCACTCTTCACCATATTAGAATCACTTTGCCCCCTATAAGAGTCAGTTCCACCAAATATTGATATATTAACAATGTTACCCACCATGTACATGCAATTAGACATCCTTTAACCACCTCTTGGTGGCCCTTTCTTACAAGACAATTTGGGCCACATTTTACCTCTAATCAATCATGTAAGTGACTTCTCACCATATTAGTGTCACTTTGCACCTTATATAAGAGTCACTTGCCATCATATATTGGTACAATTTAACATGTTAACATCATGTACATGCAATTAGAAATCCTTTTACCACCTCTTAGTGCCATATTCATACAAGTCAATTTTTGTTCCACATTTTGGTTCTAATTAACCATGTTAGTACTTCTCACGATATTATAGTCACTTTGCATCCTATAAGAGTCACTTACCACCATACAAGAAACAATCGACATGTTAACATCATATACATCCAAATTTGACATCCTTTTACCACCTACTAATGCAACTTTCAAACAAGTTAATTTTGTTCCACATTTTGGCTCTAATCAACCAATGTAAGTCACTTTACACCATATTAGAGTCACTTTGGCACCCTATAAGATAGTCACTTGCCACCAAATATGATATAATTAACATGTTAACACTCATGTACATGCAATTAGAACCACCTCTTGGTACCCCCTATCCTACAAGTCAATTTTGGGCCACATCTTGGCTCTAATCAATCATGTAAGTGACTTCTCACCATATTAGAGTCACTTTGCACCTTATAAGAGTCACTTGCCATCATATATTGGTATATTAACATGTTAACATCATGTACATGCAATTAGAAATCCTTTACCACCTCTTAGTGCCATATTCATACAAGTATTTTGGTCCACATTTTGGTTCTAATTAACCATGTTAGTCACTTTTCACCATATTAGAGTCACTTTGCACCCTATAAGAGTCACTTTCCACCATATATACAACAATTGACATGTTAACATCATATACATCCAATTTGACCCCCTTTACCACCCATTAATGCAACTTTCAAACAAGTTAATTTTGTGTTACATTTTGGCTCTAATCAACCATGTAAGTCACTCTTCACCATATTAGAATCACTTTGCCCCCTATAAGAGTCAGTTGCCACCAAATATTGATATAATTAACATGTTAACACCATGTACATGCAATTAGACATCCTTTAACCACCTCTTGGTGGCCCTTTCTTACAAGACAATTTTGGGCCCACATTTACCTCTAATCAATCATGTAAGTGACTTCCACCATATTAGAGTCACTTTGCACTTATAGGAGTCACTTGCCATCATATATTGGTACAATTAACATGTTAACATCATGTACATGCAATTAGAAATCTTTTACCACTTCTTAGTGCCATATTCATACAAGTCAATTTGTTCCACATTTTGGTTCTAATTAACCATGTTAGTCACTTCTCACGATATTAGAGTCACTTTGCATCTATAAGAGTCACTTAACAATCATACAAGCAACAATTGACATGTTAACATCATATACATCTAATTTGACATCCTTTTACCACCTATTAATGCAACTTTCAAACAAGTTAATTTTGTTCACATTTCGGCTCTAATCAACAATGTAAGTCACTTTACACCATAGTAGAGTCACTTTGCACCCTGATAAGAGTCACATGCCACCAAATATTGATATAATAACTGTTAACATCATGTACATGCAATTAGACATCCTTTAACCACCTCTTGGTACCCCTTTCGTACAAGTCAATTTTGGGCCACATTTTGGCTCTAATCAATCATGTAAGTGATTCCACACCATATTAGAGTCACTTTGCACCTTATAAGAGTCACTTGCCATCATATATTGGTACAATTAACATGTTAACATCATGTACATGCAATTAGAAATCCTTTTACCACCTCTTAGTGCCATATTCATACAAGTTAATTTTGTTCCACATTTTGGTTCTAATTAACCATGTTAGTCACTTCTCACGATATTATAGTCACTTTGCATCCTATAGGAGTCACTTACCACCATACATGCAACAATCGACATGTTAACATATATATATCCAATTTGACATTCTTTTACCACCTACTAATGCAACTTTCAAACAAGTTAATTTTGTTCCACATTTTGGCTCTAATTAACCATGTAAGTCACTTACACCATATTAGAGTCACTTTGCACCCTATAAGAGTCACTTGCCACCAAATATTGATATAATTAACATGTTAACATCATGTACATGCAATTAGACATCCTTTAACCACCTCTTGGTACCCCTTTCCTACAAGTCAATTTTGGGCCACATTTTGGCTCTAATCAATCATGTAAGTGACTTCTCGCCATATTAGAGTCACTTTGCACCTTATAAGAGTCACTTGCCATCATATATTGGTACAATTAACATGTTCACATCATGTACATGCAATTAGAAATCCTTTTACAACCTCTTAGTGCCATTTATCAAATTAATTTTGGTCCACATTTTGGTTCTAATTAACCATGTTAGTCACTTTTCACCATATTAGAGTCACTTTGCACCCTATAAGAGTCACTTTACACCATATATACAACAATTGACATGTTAATACATCCAATTTGACACCCCTTTACCACCCATTAATGCAACTTTCAAACAAGTTAATTTTGTGTTACATTTTGGCTCTAATCAACCATGTAAGTCACTCTTCACCATATTAGATCACTTTGACCCCTATAAGAGTCAGTTTCCACCAAATATTGATATAATTAACATGTTACCACCATGTACATGCAATTAGACATCCTTTAACCACCTCTTGGTGGCCCTTTCTTACAAGACAATTTTGGGCCACATTTACCTCTAATCAATCATGTAAGTGACTTCTCACCATATTAGTGTCACTTTGCACCTTATAAGAGTCACTTGCCATCATATATTGGTACAATTAACATGTTAACATCACGTACATGCAATTAGAAATCCTTTACCACCTCTTAGTGCCATATTCATACAAGTCAATTTTGTTCCACATTTTGGTTCTAATTAACCATGTTAGTCACTTCTCACGATATTAGAGTCACTTTGCATCCTATAAGAGTCACTTACCATCATACAAGCAACAATTGACATGTTAACATCATATACATCTAATTTGACATCCTTTTACCACCTATTAATGCAACTTTCAAACAAGTTAATTTTGTTCAACATTTCGGCTCTAATCAACAATGTAAGTCACTGTACACCATATTAGAGTCACTTTGCACCCATAAGAGTCACATGCCACCAAATATTGATATAATTAACATGTTAACATCATGTACATGCAATTAGACATCCTTTAACCACCTCTTGGTACCCCTTTTGTACAAGTCTATTTTGGGCCACATTTTGGCTCTAATCAATCACGTAAGTGACTACTCACCATATTAGAGTCACTTTGCACCTTATAAGAGTCACTTGCCATCATATATAGGTACAGTTAACATGTTAACATCATGTACATGCAATTAGAAATCCTTTTACCACCTCTTAGTGCCATATTCATACAAGTCAATTTTGTTCCACATTTTGGTTCTAATTAACCATGTTAGTCACTTCTCACCATATTAGAGTCACTTTACACCCTATAAGAGTCACTTTCGTCCATATATGCAACAATTGACATGTTAACATCATATACATCCAATTTGACATCCTTTTACCACCTATTAATGCCACTTTCATACAAGTTAATTTTGTTCCACATTTTGGATCTAATCAACCATGTAAGTCACTGTTCACCATATTAGAGTACCTTTACACCCTATAAGAGTCACTTGCCCCTATATTGATACAATTAACATGTTAACATCACGTGAATGCAATTACATCCTTTAACCACCTCTTGGTACCCCTTTCCTACAAGTAAATTTTGGACCACATTTGGCTCTAATCAATCTTGTAAGTGACTTCTCACCATATTAGAGTCACTTTGCACCTTATAAGAGTCACTTGCCATCATATATTGGTACAATTAACATGTTAACATCATGTACATGCAATTAGAAATCCTTTTACCACCTCTTAGTGCCATATTCATACAAGTCAATTTTGGTCCACCTTTTGGTTATAATTAACCATGTTAGTCACTTTTTCACCATATTAGAGTCACTTTGCACCCTATAAGAGTCACTTGCACCCAAATATTGATATAATTAACATGTTAACATCATGTACATGCAATTAGACATCCTTTAACCACCTCTTGGTACCTTTCGTACAAGTCAATTTTGGGCCATATTTTGGCTCTAATCAATCATGTAAGTGACTTCTCCCATATTAGAGTCACTTTGCACCTTATAAGAGTCACATGCCATCATATTGGTACAATTAACATGTTAACATCATGTACATGCAATTAGAAATCCTTTTACCACCTCTTAGTGCCATATTCATACAAATTAATTTTGGTCCACATTTTGGTTCTAATTAACCATGTTAGTCACTTTTCACCATATTAGAGTCACTTTGCACCCTATAAGAGTCACTTTCCACCATATATACAACAATTGACATGTTAATACATCCAATTTGACACCCCTTTACCACCATTAATGCAACTTTCAAACAAGTTAATTTTGTGTTACATTTGGCTCTAATCAACATGTAAGTCACTCTTCACCATATTAGAATCACTTTGCCCCTATAAGAGTCAGTTTCCACCAAATATTGATATAATTAACATGTTACCACCATGTACATGCAATTAGACATCCTTTAACCACCTCTTGGTGGCCCTTTCTTACAAGACAATTTTGGGCCACATTTTACCTCTAATCAATCATGTAAGTGACTTCTCACCATTAGTGTCACTTTGCACCTTATAAGAGTCACTTGCCATCATATATTGGTACAATTAACATGTTAACATCATGTACATGCAATTAGAAATCCTTTACCACCTCTTAGTGCCATATTCATACAAGTCAATTTTGTTCCACATTTTGGTTCTAATTAACCATGTTAGTCACTTCTCACGATATTAGAGTCACTTTGCATCCTATAAGAGTCACTTACCATCATACAAGCAACAATTGACATGTTAACATCATATACATCTAATTTGACATCCTTTTACCACCTATTAATGCAACTTTCAAACAAGTTAATTTTGTTCCACATTTCGGCTCTAATCAACAATGTAAGTCACTGTACACCATATTAGAGTCACTTTGCACCCTATAAGAGTCACATGCCACCAAATATTGATATAATTAACATGTTAACATCATGTACATGCAATTAGACATCCTTTAACCACCTCTTGGTACCCTTTTGTACAAGTCTATTTGGGCCACATTTTGGCTCTAATCAATCACGTAAGTGACTACTCACCATATTAGAGTCACTTTGCACCTTATAAGAGTCACTTGCCATCATATAGGTACAGTTAACATGTTAACATCATGTACATGCAATTAGAAATCCTTTTACCACCTCTTAGTGCCATATTCATACAAGTCAATTTTGTTCCACTTTTGGTTCTAATTAACCATGTTAGTCACTTTTCACCATATTAGAGTCACTTTGCACCCTATAAGAGTCACTTTCCACCATATATACAACAATTGACATGTTAACATCATATACATCCAATTTGACACCCCTTTACCACCCATTAATGCACTTTCAAACAAGTTAATTTTGTGTTACATTTTGGCTCTAATCAACCATGTAAGTCACTCTTCACCATATTAGAATCACTTTGCCCCCTATAAGAGTCAGTTGCCACCAAATATTGATATAATTAACATGTTAACACCATGACATGCAATTAGACACTTTAACCACCTCTTGGTGGCCCTTTCTTAAAGACAATTTTGGGCCACATTTTACCTCTAATCAATCATGTAAGTGACTTCCACCATATTAGAGTCACTTTGCACCTTATAGGAGTCACTTGCCATCATATATTGGTACAATTAACATGTTAACATCATGTACATGCAATTAGAAATCCTTTTACCACTTCTTAGTGCATATTCATACAAGTCAATTTTGTTCCAATTTTGGTTAATTAACCATGTTAGTCACTTCTCACGATATTAGAGTCACTTTGCATATAAGAGTCACTTACAATCATACAAGCAACAATTGACATGTTAACATCATATAATCTAATTTGACATCCTTTTACCACCTATTAATGCAACTTCAAACAAGTTATTTTGTTCCACATTTCGGCTCTAATCAACAATGTAAGTCACTTTACACCATATTAGAGTCACTTTGCACCCTATAAGAGTCACTGCCACCAAATATTGATAAATTAACATGTTAACATCATGTACATGCAATTAGACATCCTTTAACCACCTCTTGGTACCCCTTTCGTACAAGTCAATTTTGGGCCACATTTTGGCTCTAATCAATCATGTAAGTGATTCCACACATATTAGAGCACTTTGCACCTTATAAGAGTCACTTGCCATCATATATTGGTACAATTAACATGTAACATCATGTACATGCAATTAGAAATCCTTTTACCACCTCTTAGTGCCATATTCATACAAGTTAATTTGTTCCACATTTTGGTTCTAATTAACCATGTTAGTCACTTCTCACGATATTATAGTCACTTTGCATCCTAGAGGGTCACTTACACCATACATGCAACAATCGACATGTTAAATATATACATCCAATTTGACATTCTTTTACCACCTACTAATGCAACTTTCAAACAAGTTAATTTTGTTCCCATTTTGGGCTCTAATAACCATGTAAGTCACTTACACCATATTAGAGTCACTTTGCACCCTAAAGGTCACTTGCCACCAAAAGAGATAATTAACATGTTAACATCATGTACATGCAATTTAGACATCCTTTAACACCTCTGGTACCC
>NW_027418152.1:0-38399 GCF_009905375.1 Apium graveolens
GTCACTTTGCAAACCTATAAGAGTCATTTTCCACCATATATGCAAAATTGACATGTAAACATCATATACATCCAATTTGACATCCTTTTACCAACCTATTAATGCCACTTTCATACAAGTTAATTTTGTTCCACATTTTGGCTCTAATCAACCATGTAAGTCACTGTTCACCATATTAGAGTACCTTTACACCCTATAAGAGTCACTTGCCCCATATATTGATACATTAACATGTTAACATCACGAATGCAATTAGAAATCCTTTAACCACCTCTTGGTACCCCTTTCCTACAAGTCAATTTGGGCCACATTTGGCTCTAATCAATCATGTAAGTGACTTCTCACCATATTAGAGTCACTTTGCACCTTATAAGAGTCACTTGCCATCATATATTGGTACAATTAACATGTTAACATCATGTACATGCAATTAGAAATCCTTTTACCACCTCTTAGTGCCATATTCATACAAGTCAATTTTGGTCCAATTTTGGTTCTAATTAACCATGTTAGTCACTTTTCACCATATTAGAGTCACTTTGCACCCTATAAGAGTCACTTGCCACCAAATATTGATATAATTAACATGTTAACATCATGTACATGCAATTAGACATCCTTTAACCACCTCTTGGTACCCTTTCGTACAAGTATTTGGGCCACATTTTGGCTCTAATCAATCATGTAAGTGACTTCTCACCATATTAGAGTAACTTTGCACCTTATAAGAGTCACTTGCCATCATATATTGGTACAATTAACATGTTAGTACATGCAATTAGAAATCCTTTTACCACCTCTTAGTGCCATATTCATACAAGTCAATTTGGTCCACATTTTGGTTCTAATTAACCATGTTAGTCACTTCTCACCATATTAGAGTCATTTGCACCCTATAAGAGTCAGTTTCCACCATATACAACAATTGACATGTTAACATATACATCCAATTTGACATCCTTTTACCACCTATTAATGCCACTATCACAAGTTAATTTTGTTCCACATTTTGGTCTAATCAACCATGTAAGTCACTGTTCACCATATAGAGTCACTTTGCACCCTATAAGAGTCACTTGCCACCAAATATTGATAATTACATGTTAACATCATGTAATGCAATTAGACATCCTTTAACCACCTCTTGGTACCCCTTTCTACAAGTCAATTTTGGGCCACATTTTGGCTCTAATCAATCATGTAAGTGACTTCTCACCATATTAGAGTCACTTTGCACCTTATAAGAGTCACTTGCCATCATATAGGTACAATTAACATGTTAACATCATGTACATGCAATTAGAAATCCTTTTACCACCTCTTAGTGCCATATTCATACAAGTCAATTTTGGTCCACTTTTGGTTCTAATTAACCATGTTAGTCACTTCTCACCATATTAGAGTCACTTTGCACCCTATAAGAGTCATTTTCCACCATATATGCAACAATTGACATGTTAACATCATATACATCCAATTTGACATCCTTTTACCACCTATTAATGCCACTTTCATACAAGTTAATTTTGTTCCACATTTTGGCTCTAATCAACCATGTAAGTCACTGTTCACCATATTAGAGTACCTTTACACCCTATAAGAGTCACTTGCCCCATATATTGATACAATTAACATGTTAACATCACGTGAATGCAATTAGACATCCTTTAACCACCTCTTGGTACCCCTTTCCTACAAGAAATTTTGGGCCACATTTTGGCTCTAATCAATCATGTAAGTGACTTCTCACCATATTAGAGTCACTTTGCACCTTATAAGAGTCACTTGCCATCATATATGGTACAATTAACATGTTAACATCATGTACATGCAATTAGAAATCCTTTTACCACCTCTTAGTGCCATATTCAACAAGTCAATTTTGGTCCACTTTTGGTTCTAATTAACCATGTTAGTCACTTTTCACCATATTAGAGTCACTTTGCACCCTATAAGAGTCACTTGCCACCAAATATTGATATAATTAACATGTTAATCGTACATGCAATTAGACATCCTTTAACCACCTCTTGGTACCCCTTTCGTACAAGTCAATTTTGGGCCACATTTTGGCTCTAATCAATCATGTAAGTGACTTCTCACCATATTAGAGTCACTTTGCACCTTATAAGAGTCACTTGCCATCATATATGGTACAATTAACATGTTAACATCATGTACATGCAATTAGAAATCCTTTTACCACCTCTTAGTGCCATATTCATACAAGTCAATTTTGGTCCACATTTTGGTTCTAATTAACCATGTTAGTCACTTCTCACCATATTAGAGTCACTTTGCACCCTATAAGAGTCACTTTCCACCATATATGCAACAATTGACATGTTAAATCATATACATCCAATTTGACATCCTTTTACCACCTATTAATGCCACTTTCATACAAGTTAATTTTGTTCCACATTTTGGATCTAATCAACCATGTAAGTCACTGTTCACCATATTAGAGTACCTTTACACCTATAAGAGTCACTTGCCCATATATTGATACAATTAACATGTTAACATCACGTAAATGCAATTAGACATCCTTTAACCACCTCTTGGTACCCCTTTCCTACAAGTAATTTTGGGCCACATTTTGGCTCTAATCAATCATGTAAGTGACTTCTCACCATATTAGAGTCACTTTGCACCTTATAAGAGTCACTTGCCATCATATATTGGTACACATTAACATGTTAACATCATGTACATGCAATTAGAAATCCTTTTACCACCTCTTAGTGCCATATTCATACAAGTCAATTTTGGTCCACATTTTGGTTCTAATTAACCATGTTAGTCACTTTCACCATATTAGAGTCACTTTGCACCCTATAAGAGTCACTTGCCACCAAATATTGATATAATTAACATGTTAACATCATGTACATGCAATTAGACATCCTTTAACCACCTCTTGGTACCCTTTCGTACAAGTCAATTTTGGGCCACATTTTGGCTCTAATCAATCATGTAAGTGACTTCTCACCATATTAGAGTCACTTTGCACCTTATAAGAGTCACTTGCCATCATATTGGTACAATTAACATGTTAACATCATGTACATGCAATTAGAAATCCTTTTACCACCTCTTAGTGCCATATTCATACAAGTCAATTTTGGTCCACATTTTGGTTCTAATTAACCATTAGTCACTTCTCACCATATTAGAGTCACTTTGCACCTATAAGAGTCACTTCCACCATACATGCAACAATTGACATGTTAACATCATATACATCCAATTTGACATCCTTTTACCACCTACTAATGCCACTTTCAACAAGTTAATTTTGTTCCACATTTTGGCTCTAATCAACCATGTAAGTCACTTTCACCATATTAGAGTCACTTTGCACCCTATAAGAGTCACTTGCCACCAATATTGATATAATTAACATGTTAACATCATGTACATGCAATTAGACATCCTTTAACCACCTCTTGGTACCCCTTTCCTACAAGTCAATTTTGGGCCACATTTTGGCTCTAATCAATCATGTAAGTGACTTCTCACCATATTAGAGTCACTTTGCACCTTATAAGAGTCACTTGCCATCATATATTGGTACAATTAACATGTTAACATCATGTACATGCAATTAGAAATCCTTTTACCACCTCTTAGTGCCATATTCATACAAGTAATTTTGGTCCACATTTTGGTTCTAATTAACCATGTTAGTCACTTTCACCATATTAGAGTCACTTTGCACCCTATAAGAGTCACTTTCCACTACAACAATTGACATGTTAACATCATATACATCCAATTTGACATCCTTTTACCACCTATTAATGCCACTTTCATACAAGTTAATTTTGTTCCACATTTTGGCTCTAATCAACCATGTAAGTCACTCTTCACCATATTAGAGTCACTTTGCACCCTATAAGAGTCACTTGCCACCAATATTGATATACAATTAACATGTTAACATCATGTAATAATTAGACATCCTTTAACCACCTCTTGGTGCCCCTTTCTACAAGTCAATTTTGGGCCACATTTTTCTAATCAATCATGTAAGTGACTTCTCACCATATTAGAGTCACTTTGATAAGAGTCACTTGCCATCATATAGGTACAATTAACATGTTAACATCATGTACATGCAATTAGAAATCCTTTTACCACCTCTTAGTGCCATATTCATACAAGTCAATTTTGTCCACATTTTGGTTCTAATTAACCATGTTAGTCACTTCTACCATATTAGAGTCACTTTGCACCCTATAAGAGTCACTTTCCACCATATATGCAACAATTGACATGTTAACATCATATACATCCAATTTGACATCCTTTTACCACCTATTAATGCCACTTTCATACAAGTTAATTTTGTTCCACATTTTGGCTCTAATCAACCATGTAAGTCACTGTCACCATATTAGAGTACCTTTACACCCTATAAGAGTCACTTGCCCCATATATTGATACAATTAACATGTTAACATCACTGAATGCAATTAGACATCCTTTAACCACCTCTTGGTACCCCTTTCCTACAAGTCAATTTTGGGCCACATTTTGGCTCTAATCAATCATGTAAGTGACTTCTCACCATATTAGAGTCACTTTGCACCTTATAAGAGTCACTTGCCATCATAATTGGTACAATTAACATGTTAACATCATGTACATGCAATTAGAAATCCTTTTACCACCTCTTAGTGCCATATTCATACAAGTCAATTTTGGTCCACATTTTGGTTCTAATTAACCATGTTAGTCACTTTTCACCATATTATAGTCACTTTGCACCCTTAAGAGTCACTTGCCACCAAATATTGATATAATTAACATGTTAACATCATGTACATGCAATTAGACATCCTTTAACCACCTCTTGGTACCCCTTTCGTACAAGTCAATTTTGGGCCACATTTTGGCTCTAATCAATCATGTAAGTGACTTCTCACCATATTAGAGTCACTTTGCACCTTATAAGAGTCACTTGCCATATATAGGTACAATTAACATGTTAACATCATGTACATGCAATTAGAAATCCTTTTACCACCTCTTAGTGCCATATTCATACAAGTCAATTTTGGTCCACATTTTGGTTCTAATTAACCATGTTAGTCACTTCTCACCATATTAGAGTCACTTTGCACCCTATAAGAGTCACTTTCCACCATATATGCAACAATTGACATGTTAACATCATATACATCCAATTTGACATCCTTTTACCACCTATTAATGCCACTTTCATACAAGTTAATTTTGTTCCACATTTTGGCTCTAATCAACCATGTAAGTCACTGTTCACCATATTAGAGTACCTTTACACCCTATAAGAGTCACTTGCCCCATATATTGATACAATTAACATGTTAACATCACGTGAATGCAATTAGACATCCTTTAACCACCTCTTGGTACCCCTTTCCTACAAGTCAATTTTGGGCCACATTTTGGCTCTAATCAATCATGTAAGTGACTTCTCACCATATTAGAGTCACTTTGCCCTTATAAGAGTCACTTGCCATCATATATTGGTACAATTAACATGTTAACATCATGTACATGCAATTAGAAATCCTTTTACCACCTCTTAGTGCCATATTCATACAAGTCAATTTTGGTCCACATTTTGGTTCTAATTAACCATGTTAGTCACTTTCACCATATTAGAGTCACTTTGCACCCTTAAGAGTCACTTGCCACCAAATATTGATATAATTAACATGTTAACATCATGTACATGCAATTAGACATCCTTTAACCACCTCTTGGTACCCCTTTCGTACAAGTCAATTTTGGGCCACATTTTGGCTCTAATCAATCATGTAAGTGACTTCTCACCATATTAGAGTCACTTTGCACCTATAAGAGTCACTTGCCATCATATATTGGTACAATTAACATGTTAACATCATGTACATGAATTAGAAATCCTTTTACCACCTCTTAGTGCCATATTCATACAAGTCAATTTTGTCCACATTTTGGTTCTAATTAACCATGTTAGTCACTTCTCACCATATTAGAGTCACTTTGCACCTATAAGAGTCACTTCCACCTACATGCAACAATTGACATGTTAACATCATATACATCCAATTTGACATCCTTTTACCACCTATTAATGCAACTTTAAACAAGTTAATTTTGTTCCACATTTTGGCTCTAATCAACCATGTAAGTCACTCACCATATTAGAGTCACTTTGCACCCTATAAGAGTCACTTGCCACCAATATTGATATAATTAACATGTTAACATCATGTACATGCAATTAGAACCACCTTTTGGTACCCTTTCCTACAAGTCAATTTGGGCCACATTTTGGCTCTAATCAATCATGTAAGTGACTTCTCACCATATTAGAGTCACTTTACCTTATAAGAGTCACTTGCCATCATATATTGGTATAATTAACATGTTAACATCATGTACATGCAATTAGAAATCCTTTTACCACCTCTTAGTGCCATATTCATACAAGTCAATTTTGGTCCACATTTTGGTTCTAATTAACCATGTTAGTCACTTTTCACCATATTAGAGTCACTTTGCACCCTATAAGAGTCACTTGCCACCAATATTGATATAATTAACATGTTAACATCATGTACATGCAATTAGACATCCTTTAACCACCTCTTGTACCCCTTTCGTACAAGTCAATTTTGGGCCACATTTTGGCTCTAATCAATCATGTAAGTGACTTCTCACCATATTAGAGTCACTTTGCCCTTATAAGAGTCACTTGCCATCATATTGGTACAATTAACATGTTAACATCATGTACATGCAATTAGAAATCCTTTTACCACCTCTTAGTGCCATATTCATACAAGTCAATTTTGGTCCACTTTTGGTTCTAATTAACCATGTTAGTCACTTTTCACCATATTAGAGTCACTTTGCACCCTATAAGAGTCACTTGCCACCAAATATGATATAATTAACATGTTAACATCATGTACATGCAATTAGACATCCTTTAACCATCTTGGTACCCCTTTCGTACAAGTCAATTTTGGGCCACATTTTGGCTCTAATCAATCATGTAAGTGACTTCTCACCATATTAGAGTCACTTTGCACCTATAAGAGTCACTTGCCATCATATATTGGTACAATTAACATGTTAACATCATGTACATGAATTAGAAATCCTTTTACCACCTCTTAGTGCCATATTCATACAAGTCAATTTTGGTCCACATTTTGGTTCTAATTAACCATGTTAGTCACTTCTCACCATATTAGAGTCACTTTGCACCTATAAGAGTCACTTCCACCATATATGCAACAATTGACATGTTAACATCATATACATCCAATTTGACATCCTTTTACCACCTACTAATGCACTTTCAACAAGTAATTTTGTTCCACATTTTGGCTCTAATCAACCATGTAAGTCACTTTCACACCATATTAGAGTCACTTTGCACCCTATAAGAGTCACTTGCCACCAAATATTGATATAATTAACATGTTAACATCATGTACATGCAATTAGAACCCACCTATTGGTACCCCTTTCCTACAAGTCAATTTTGGGCCACATTTTGGCTCTAATCAATCATGTAAGTGACTTCTCACCATATTAGTCACTTTGCACCTTATAAGAGTCACTTGCCATCATATTGGTACAATTAACATGTTAACATCATGTACATGCAATTAGAAATCCTTTTACCACCTCTTAGTGCCATATTCATACAAGTCAATTTTGGTCCACTTTTGGTTCTAATTAACCATGTTAGTCACTTTTCACCATATTAGAGTCACTTTGCACCCTATAAGAGTCACTTGCCACCAAATATTATAATTAACATGTTAACATCATGTACATGCAATTAGACATCCTTTAACCACCTCTTGGTACCCCTTTCGTACAAGTCAATTTTGGGCCACATTTTGGCTCTAATCAATCATGTAAGTGACTTCTCACCATATTAGAGTCACTTTGCACTTATAAGAGTCACTTGCCATCATATATTGGTACAATTAACATGTTAACATCATGTACATGCAATTAGAAATCCTTTTACCACCTCTTAGTGCCATATTCATACAAGTCAATTTTTCCACATTTTGGTTCTAATTAACCATGTTAGTCACTTCTCACATATTAGAGTCACTTTGCACCCTATAAGAGTCACTTCCACCATATATGCAACAATTGACATGTTAACATCATATACATCCAATTTGACATCCTTTTACCACCTATTAATGCCACTTTCAACAAGTTAATTTGTTCCACATTTTGGCTCTAATCAACCATGTAAGTCACTTTCACCATATTAGAGTCACTTTGCACCCTATAAGAGTCACTTGCCACCAATATTGATATAATTAACATGTTAACATCATGTACATGCAATTAACCACCTTTGGTACCCCTTTCTACAAGTCAATTTTGGGCCACATTTTGGCTCTAATCAATCATGTAAGTGACTTCTCACCATATTAGAGTCACTTTGCACCTTATAAGAGTCACTTGCCATCATATATTGGTACAATTAACATGTTAACATCATGTACATGCAATTAGAAATCCTTTTACCACCTCTTAGTGCCATATTCATACAAGTCAATTTTGGTCCACATTTTGGTTCTAATTAACCATGTTAGTCACTTTTCACCATATTAGAGTCACTTTGCACCCTATAAGAGTCACTTGCCACCAAATATTGATATAATTAACATGTTAACATCATGTACATGCAATTAGACATCCTTTAACCACCTCTTGGTACCCCTTTCGTACAAGTCAATTTTGGGCCACATTTTGGCTCTAATCAATCATGTAAGTGACTTCTCACCATATTAGAGTCACTTTGCACCTTATAAGAGTCACTTGCATCATATATTGGTACAATTAACATGTTAACATCATGTACATGCAATTAGAAATCCTTTTACCACCTCTTAGTGCCATATTCATACAAGTCAATTTTGGTTCCACATTTTGGTTCTAATTAACCATGTTAGTCACTTCTCACATATTAGAGTCACTTTGCACCCTATAAGAGTCACTTTCCACATATACAACAATTGACATGTTAACATCATATACATCCAATTTGACATCCTTTTACCACCTATTAATGCACTTTCAACAAGTTAATTTTGTTCCACATTTTGGCTCTAATCAACCATGTAAGTCACTCTTCACCATATTAGAGTCACTTTGCACCCTATAAGAGTCACTTGCCACCAATATTGATACAATTAACATGTTAACATCATGTACATGCAATTAGACATCCTTTAACCACCTCTTGGTACCCCTTTCTACAAGTCAATTTTGGGCCACATTTTGGCTCTAATCAATCATGTAAGTGACTTCTCACCATATTAGAGTCACTTTGCACCTTATAAGAGTCACTTGCCATCATATTGGTACAATTAACATGTTAACATCATGTACATGCAATTAGAAATCCTTTTACCACCTCTTAGTGCCATATTCATACAAGTCAATTTTGGTCCACATTTTGGTTCTAATTAACCATGTTAGTCACTTCTCACCATATTAGAGTCACTTTGCACCCTATAAGAGTCACTTTCCACCATATATGCAACAATTGACATGTTAACATCATATACATCCAATTTGACATCCTTTTACCACCTATTAATGCCACTTTCATACAAGTTAATTTTGTTCCACATTTTGGCTCTAATCAACCATGTAAGTCACTGTTCACCATATTGAGTACCTTTACACCCTATAAGAGTCACTTGCCCATATATTGATACAATTAACATGTTAACATCACGTGAATGCAATTAGACATCCTTTAACCACCTCTTGGTACCCTTTCCTACAAGTCAATTTTGGGCCACATTTTGGCTCTAATCAATCATGTAAGTGACTTCTCACCATATTAGAGTCACTTTGCACCTTATAAGAGTCACTTGCCATCATTATTGGTACAATTAACATGTTAACATCATGTACATGCAATTAGAAATCCTTTTACCACCTCTTAGTGCCATATTCATACAAGTCAATTTTGGTCCCTTTTGGTTCTAATTAACCATGTTAGTCACTTTTCACCATATTAGAGTCACTTTGCACCCTTAAGAGTCACTTGCCACCAAATATTGATATAATTAACATGTTAACATCATGTACATGCAATTAGACATCCTTTAACCACCTCTTGGTACCCCTTTCGTACAAGTCAATTTTGGGCCACATTTTGGCTCTAATCAATCATGTAAGTGACTTCTCACCATATTAGAGTCACTTTGCACCTTATAAGAGTCACTTGCCATCATATAGGTACAATTAACATGTTAACATCATGTACATGCAATTAGAAATCCTTTTACCACCTCTTAGTGCCATATTCATACAAGTCAATTTTGGTCCACATTTTGGTTCTAATTAACCATGTTAGTCACTTCTCACCATATTAGAGTCACTTTGCACCCTATAAGAGTCACTTTCCACCATATATGCAACAATTGACATGTTAACATCATATACATCCAATTGACATCCTTTTACCACCTATTAATGCCACTTTCATACAAGTTAATTTTGTTCCACATTTTGGCTCTAATCAACCATGTAAGTCACTTCACCATATTAGAGTACCTTTACACCCTATAAGAGTCACTTGCCCCATATTGATACAATTAACATGTTAACATCACGTAAATGCAATTAGACATCCTTTAACCACCTCTTGGTACCCCTTTCCTACAAGTCAATTTTGGGCCACATTTTGGCTCTAATCAATCATGTAAGTGACTTCTCACCATATTAGAGTCACTTTGCACCTTATAAGAGTCACTTGCCATCATATATTGGTACAATTAACATGTTAACATCATGTACATGCAATTAGAAATCCTTTTACCACCTCTTAGTGCCATATTCATACAAGTCAATTTTGGTCCACATTTTGGTTCTAATTAACCATGTTAGTCACTTTTCACCATATTAGAGTCACTTTGCACCCTATAAGAGTCACTTGCCACCAAATATTGATATAATTAACATGTTAACATCATGTACATGCAATTAGACATCCTTTAACCACCTCTTGGTACCCCTTTCGTACAAGTCAATTTTGGGCCACATTTTGGCTCTAATCAATCATGTAAGTGACTTCTCACCATATTAGAGTCACTTTGCACCTTATAAGAGTCACTTGCCATCATATATTGGTACAATTAACATGTTAACATCATGTACATGCAATTAGAAATCCTTTTACCACCTCTTAGTGCCATATTCATACAAGTCAATTTTGTCCACATTTTGGTTCTAATTAACCATGTTAGTCACTTCTCACCATATTAGAGTCACTTTGCACCCTATAAGAGTCACTTACCATATAGCAACAATTGACATGTTAACATCATATACATCCAATTTGACATCCTTTTACCACCTATTAATGCCACTTTCAAACAAGTTAATTTTGTTCCACATTTTGGCTCTAATCAACCATGTAAGTCACTTTCACCATATTAGAGTCACTTTGCACCCTATAAGAGTCACTTGCCACCAATATTGATATAATTAACATGTTAACATCATGTACATGCAATTAGAACCACCTCTTGGTACCCCTTTCCTACAAGTCAATTTTGGGCCACATTTTGGCTCTAATCAATCATGTAAGTGACTTCTCACCATATTAGAGTCACTTTGCACCTTATAAGAGTCACTTGCCATCATATATTGGTACAATTAACATGTTAACATCATGTACATGCAATTAGAAATCCTTTTACCACCTCTTAGTGCCATATTCATACAAGTAATTTTGGTCCACATTTTGGTTCTAATTAACCATGTTAGTCACTTTTCACCATATTAGAGTCACTTTGCACCCTATAAGAGTCACTTTCCACCATATATGCAACAATTGACATGTTAACATCATATACATCCAATTTGACACCTTTTACCACCATTAATGCAACTTTCAACAAGTTAATTTTGTTACATTTTGGCTCTAATCAACCATGTAAGTCACTTCACCATATTAGAGTCACTTTGCACCTATAAGAGTCATTGCCACCAAATATTGATATAATTAACATGTTAACACCATGTACATGCAATTAGACATCCTTTAACCACCTCTTGGTGGCCCTTTCTTACAAGACAATTTTGGGCCACATTTTGGCTCTAATCAATCATGTAAGTGACTTCCACCATATTAGAGTCACTTTGCACCTTATAAGAGTCACTTGCCATCATATATTGGTACAATTAACATGTTAACATCATGTACATGCAATTAGAAATCCTTTTACCACCTCTTAGTGCCATATTCATACAAGTCAATTGTTCCACATTTTGGTTCTAATTAACCATGTTAGTCACTTCTACGATATTATAGTCACTTTGCATCCTATAGGAGTCACTTCCACCATACATGCAACAATTGACATGTTAACATCATATACATCCAATTTGACATCTTTTACCACCTACTAATGCAACTTTCAAACAAGTTAATTTTGTTCCACATTTTGGCTCTAATCAACCATGTAAGTCACTTTACACCATATTAGAGTCACTTTGCACCCTATAAGAGTCACTTGCCACCAATATTGATATAATTAACATGTTAACATCATGTACATGCAATTAGACATCCTTTAACCACCTCTTGGTACCCCTTTCCTACAAGTCAATTTTGGGCCACATTTTGGCTCTAATCAATCATGTAAGTGACTTCTCGCCATATTAGAGTCACTTTGCACCTTATAAGAGTCACTTGCCCATATATTGGTACAATTAACATGTTCACATCATGTACATGCAATTAGAAATCCTTTTACAACCTCTTAGTGCCATATTCATACAATTAATTTTGGTCCACATTTTGGTTCTAATTAACCATGTTAGTCACTTTTCACCATATTAGAGTCACTTTGCACCCTATAAGAGTCACTTTCCACCATATATACAACAATTGACATGTTAATACATCCAATTTGACACCCCTTTACCACCCATTAATGCAACTTTCAAACAAGTTAATTTGTGTTACATTTTGGCTCTAATCAACCATGTAAGTCACTCTTCACCATATTAGAATCACTTTGCCCCTATAAGAGTCAGTTTCCACCAAATATTGATATAATTAACATGTTACCACCATGTACATGCAATTAGACATCCTTTAACACCTCTTGGTGGCCCTTTCTTACAAGACAATTTTGGGCCACATTTTACCTCTAATCAATCATGTAAGTGACTTCTCACCATATTAGTGTCACTTTGCACCTTATAAGAGTCACTTGCCATCATATATTGGTACAATTAACATGTTAACATCATGTACATGCAATTAGAAATCCTTTTACCACCTCTTAGTGCCATATTCATACAAGTCAATTTTGTTCCACATTTTGGTTCTAATTAACCATGTTAGTCACTTCTCACGATATTAGAGTCACTTTGCATCCTATAAGAGTCACTTACCATCATACAAGCAACAATTGACATGTTAACATCATATACATCTAATTTGACATCCTTTTACCACCTATTAATGCAACTTTCAAACAAAGTTAATTTTGTTCAACATTTCGGCTCTAATCAACAATGTAAGTCACTGTACACCATATTAGAGTCACTTTGCAACCCTATAAGAGTCACATGCCACCAATATTGATATAATTAACATGTTAACATCATGTACATGCAATTAGACCATCCTTTAACCACCTCTTGGTACCCCTTTTGTACAAGTCTATTTGGGCCACATTTTGGCTCTAATCAATCACGTAAGTGACTACTCACCATATTAGAGTCACTTTGCACCTTATAAGAGTCACTTGCCATCATATATAGGTACAGTTAACATTGTAACATCATGTACATGCAATTAGAAATCCTTTTACCACCTCTTAGTGCCATATTCATACAAGTCAATTTTGTTCCACATTTTGGTTCTAATTAACCATGTTAGTCACTTCTCACCATATTAGAGTCACTTTACACCCTATAAGAGTCACTTTCGTCCATATATGCAACAATTGACATGTTAACATCATATACATCCAATTTGACATCCTTTTACCACCTATTAATGCCACTTTCATACAAGTTAATTTGTTCCACATTTTGGATCTAATCAACCATGTAAGTCACTGTTCACCATATTAGAGTACCTTTACACCCTATAAGAGTCACTTGCCCCATATATTGATACAATTAACATGTTAACATCACGTGAATGCAATTAGACATCCTTAACCACCTCTTGGTACCCCTTTCCTACAAGTAAAATTTTGGACCACATTTGGCTCTAATCAATCTTGTAATGACTTCTCACCATATTAGAGTCACTTTGCACCTTATAAGAGTCACTTGCCATCATATATTGGTACAATTAACATGTTAACATCATGTACATGCAATTAGAAATCCTTTTACCACCTCTTAGTGCCATATTCATACAAGTCAATTTTGGTCCACCTTTTGGTTATAATTAACCATGTTAGTCACTTTTTCACCATATTAGAGTCACTTTGCACCCTATAAGAGTCACTTGCCACCAAATATTGATATAATTAACATGTTAACATCATGTACATGAAATTAGACATCCTTTAACCACCTCTTGGTACCCCTTTCGTACAAGTCAATTTTGGGCCATATTTTGGCTCTAATCAATCATGTAAGTGACTTCTCACCATATTAGAGTCACTTTGCACCTTATAAGAGTCACATGCCATCATATATTGGTACAATTAACATGTTAACATCATGTACATGCAATTAGAAATCCTTTTACCACCTCTTAGTGCCATATTCATACAAGTCAATTTTGTTCCACATTTTGGTTCTAATTAACCATGTTAGTTACTTCTCACGATATTATAGTCACTTTGCATCCTATAAGAGTCACTTACCACCATACAAGAAACAATCGACATGTTAACATCATATACATCCAATTTGACATCCTTTTACCACCTACTAATGCAACTTTCAACAAGTTAATTTTGTTCCACATTTTGGCTCTAATCAACCATGTAAGTCACTTTACACCATATTAGAGTCACTTTGCACCCTATAAGAGTCACTTGCCACCAAATATTGATATAATTAACATGTTAACATCATGTACATGCAATTAGAACCACCTCTTGGTACCCCTATCCTACAAGTCAATTTTGGGCCACATCTTGGCTCTAATCAATCATGTAAGTGACTTCTCACCATATTAGAGTCACTTTGCACCTTATAAGAGTCACTTGCCATCATATATTGGTATAATTAACATGTTAACATCATGTACATGCAATTAGAAATCCTTTTACCACCCTCTTAGTGCCATATTCATACAAGTTAATTTTGGTCCACATTTTGGTTCTAATTAACCATGTTAGTCACTTTTCACCATATTAGAGTCACTTTGCACCCTATAAGAGTCACTTTCCACCATATATACAACAATTGACATGTTAACATCATATACATCCAATTTGACACCCCTTTACCACCCATTAATGCAACTTTCAAACAAGTTAATTTTGTGTTACATTTTGGCTCTAATCAACCATGTAAGTCACTCTTCACCATATTAGAATCACTTTGCCCCCTATAAGAGTCAGTTGCCACCAAATATTGATATAATTAACATGTTAACACCATGTACATGCAATTAGACATCCTTTAACCACCTCTTGGTGGCCCTTTCTTACAAGACAATTTTGGGCCACATTTTACCTCTAATCAATCATGTAAGTGACTTCCCACCATATTAGAGTCACTTTGCACCTTATAGGAGTCACTTGCCATCATATATTGGTACAATTAACATGTTAACATCATGTACATGCAATTAGAAATCCTTTTACCACTTCTTAGTGCCATATTCATACAAGTCAATTTTGTTCCACATTTTGGTTCTAATTAACCATGTTAGTCACTTCTCACGATATTAGAGTCACTTTGCATCCTATAAGAGTCACTTACAATCATACAAGCAACAATTGACATGTTAACATCATATACATCTAATTTGACATCCTTTTACCACCTATTAATGCAACTTTCAAACAAGTTAATTTTGTTCCACATTTCGGCTCTAATCAACAATGTAAGTCACTTTACACCATATTAGAGTCACTTTGCACCTATAAGAGTCACATGCCACCAAATATTGATATAATTAACATGTTAACATCATGTACATGCAATTAGACATCCTTTAACCACCTCTTGGTACCCCTTTCGTACAAGTCAATTTTGGGCCACATTTTGGCTCTAATCAATCATGTAAGTGATTCCACACCATATTAGAGTCACTTTGCACCTTATAAGAGTCACTTGCCATCATATATTGGTACAATTAACATGTTAACATCATGTACATGCAATTAGAAATCCTTTTACCACCTCTTAGTGCCATATTCATACAAGTTAATTTTGTTCCACATTTTGGTTCTAATTAACCATGTTAGTCACTTCTCACGATATTATAGTCACTTTGCATCCTATAGGAGTCACTTACCACCATACATGCAACAATCGACATGTTAACATCATATATATCCAATTTGACATTCTTTTACCACCTACTAATGCAACTTTCAAACAAGTTAATTTTGTTCCACATTTTGGCTCTAATTAACCATGTAAGTCACTTTACACCATATTAGAGTCACTTTGCACCCTATAAGAGTCACTTGCCACCAAATATTGATATAATTAACATGTTAACATCATGTACATGCAATTAGACATCCTTTAACCACCTCTTGGTACCCCTTTCCTACAAGTCAATTTTGGGCCACATTTTGGCTCTAATCAATCATGTAAGTGACTTCTCGCCATATTAGAGTCACTTTGCACCTTATAAGAGTCACTTGCCATCATATATTGGTACAATTAACATGTTCACATCATGTACATGCAATTAGAAATCCTTTTACAACCTCTTAGTGCCATATTCATACAAATTAATTTTGGTCCACATTTTGGTTCTAATTAACCATGTTAGTCACTTTTCACCATATTAGAGTCACTTTGCACCCTATAAGAGTCACTTTACACCATATATACAACAATTGACATGTTAATACATCCAATTTGACACCCCTTTACCACCCATTAATGCAACTTTCAAACAAGTTAATTTTGTGTTACATTTTGGCTCTAATCAACCATGTAAGTCACTCTTCACCATATTAGAATCACTTTGACCCCTATAAGAGTCAGTTTCCACCAAATATTGATATAATTAACATGTTACCACCATGTACATGCAATTAGACATCCTTTAACCACCTCTTGGTGGCCCTTTCTTACAAGACAATTTTGGGCCACATTTTACCTCTAATCAATCATGTAAGTGACTTCTCACCATATTAGTGTCACTTTGCACCTTATAAGAGTCACTTGCCATCATATATTGGTACAATTAACATGTTAACATCACGTACATGCAATTAGAAATCCTTTTACCACCTCTTAGTGCCATATTCATACAAGTCAATTTTGTTCCACATTTTGGTTCTAATTAACCATGTTAGTCACTTCTCACGATATTAGAGTCACTTTGCATCCTATAAGAGTCACTTACCATCATACAAGCAACAATTGACATGTTAACATCATATACATCTAATTTGACATCCTTTTACCACCTATTAATGCAACTTTCAAACAAGTTAATTTTGTTCAACATTTCGGCTCTAATCAACAATGTAAGTCACTGTACACCATATTAGAGTCACTTTGCACCCTATAAGAGTCACATGCCACCAAATATTGATATAATTAACATGTTAACATCATGTACATGCAATTAGACATCCTTTAACCACCTCTTGGTACCCCTTTTGTACAAGTCTATTTTGGGCCACATTTTGGCTCTAATCAATCACGTAAGTGACTACTCACCATATTAGAGTCACTTTGCACCTTATAAGAGTCACTTGCCATCATATATAGGTACAGTTAACATGTTAACATCATGTACATGCAATTAGAAATCCTTTTACCACCTCTTAGTGCCATATTCATACAAGTCAATTTTGTTCCACATTTTGGTTCTAATTAACCATGTTAGTCACTTCTCACCATATTAGAGTCACTTTACACCCTATAAGAGTCACTTTCGTCCATATATGCAACAATTGACATGTTAACATCATATACATCCAATTTGACATCCTTTTACCACCTATTAATGCCACTTTCATACAAGTTAATTTTGTTCCACATTTTGGATCTAATCAACCATGTAAGTCACTGTTCACCATATTAGAGTACCTTTACACCCTATAAGAGTCACTTGCCCCATATATTGATACAATTAACATGTTAACATCACGTGAATGCAATTAGACATCCTTTAACCACCTCTTGGTACCCCTTTCCTACAAGTAAATTTTGGACCACATTTTGGCTCTAATCAATCTTGTAAGTGACTTCTCACCATATTAGAGTCACTTTGCACCTTATAAGAGTCACTTGCCATCATATATTGGTACAATTAACATGTTAACATCATGTACATGCAATTAGAAATCCTTTTACCACCTCTTAGTGCCATATTCATACAAGTCAATTTTGGTCCACCTTTTGGTTATAATTAACCATGTTAGTCACTTTTTCACCATATTAGAGTCACTTTGCACCCTATAAGAGTCACTTGCCACCAAATATTGATATAATTAACATGTTAACATCATGTACATGCAATTAGACATCCTTTAACCACCTCTTGGTACCCCTTTCGTACAAGTCAATTTTGGGCCATATTTTGGCTCTAATCAATCATGTAAGTGACTTCTCACCATATTAGAGTCACTTTGCACCTTATAAGAGTCACATGCCATCATATATTGGTACAATTAACATGTTAACATCATGTACATGCAATTAGAAATCCTTTTACCACCTCTTAGTGCCATATTCATACAAATTAATTTTGGTCCACATTTTGGTTCTAATTAACCATGTTAGTCACTTTTCACCATATTAGAGTCACTTTGCACCCTATAAGAGTCACTTTCCACCATATATACAACAATTGACATGTTAATACATCCAATTTGACACCCCTTTACCACCCATTAATGCAACTTTCAAACAAGTTAATTTTGTGTTACATTTTGGCTCTAATCAACCATGTAAGTCACTCTTCACCATATTAGAATCACTTTGCCCCCTATAAGAGTCAGTTTCCACCAAATATTGATATAATTAACATGTTACCACCATGTACATGCAATTAGACATCCTTTAACCACCTCTTGGTGGCCCTTTCTTACAAGACAATTTTGGGCCACATTTTACCTCTAATCAATCATGTAAGTGACTTCTCACCATATTAGTGTCACTTTGCACCTTATAAGAGTCACTTGCCATCATATATTGGTACAATTAACATGTTAACATCATGTACATGCAATTAGAAATCCTTTTACCACCTCTTAGTGCCATATTCATACAAGTCAATTTTGTTCCACATTTTGGTTCTAATTAACCATGTTAGTCACTTCTCACGATATTAGAGTCACTTTGCATCCTATAAGAGTCACTTACCATCATACAAGCAACAATTGACATGTTAACATCATATACATCTAATTTGACATCCTTTTACCACCTATTAATGCAACTTTCAAACAAGTTAATTTTGTTCCACATTTCGGCTCTAATCAACAATGTAAGTCACTGTACACCATATTAGAGTCACTTTGCACCCTATAAGAGTCACATGCCACCAAATATTGATATAATTAACATGTTAACATCATGTACATGCAATTAGACATCCTTTAACCACCTCTTGGTACCCCTTTTGTACAAGTCTATTTTGGGCCACATTTTGGCTCTAATCAATCACGTAAGTGACTACTCACCATATTAGAGTCACTTTGCACCTTATAAGAGTCACTTGCCATCATATATAGGTACAGTTAACATGTTAACATCATGTACATGCAATTAGAAATCCTTTTACCACCTCTTAGTGCCATATTCATACAAGTCAATTTTGTTCCACATTTTGGTTCTAATTAACCATGTTAGTCACTTTTCACCATATTAGAGTCACTTTGCACCCTATAAGAGTCACTTTCCACCATATATACAACAATTGACATGTTAACATCATATACATCCAATTTGACACCCCTTTACCACCCATTAATGCAACTTTCAAACAAGTTAATTTTGTGTTACATTTTGGCTCTAATCAACCATGTAAGTCACTCTTCACCATATTAGAATCACTTTGCCCCCTATAAGAGTCAGTTGCCACCAAATATTGATATAATTAACATGTTAACACCATGTACATGCAATTAGACATCCTTTAACCACCTCTTGGTGGCCCTTTCTTACAAGACAATTTTGGGCCACATTTTACCTCTAATCAATCATGTAAGTGACTTCCCACCATATTAGAGTCACTTTGCACCTTATAGGAGTCACTTGCCATCATATATTGGTACAATTAACATGTTAACATCATGTACATGCAATTAGAAATCCTTTTACCACTTCTTAGTGCCATATTCATACAAGTCAATTTTGTTCCACATTTTGGTTCTAATTAACCATGTTAGTCACTTCTCACGATATTAGAGTCACTTTGCATCCTATAAGAGTCACTTACAATCATACAAGCAACAATTGACATGTTAACATCATATACATCTAATTTGACATCCTTTTACCACCTATTAATGCAACTTTCAAACAAGTTAATTTTGTTCCACATTTCGGCTCTAATCAACAATGTAAGTCACTTTACACCATATTAGAGTCACTTTGCACCCTATAAGAGTCACATGCCACCAAATATTGATATAATTAACATGTTAACATCATGTACATGCAATTAGACATCCTTTAACCACCTCTTGGTACCCCTTTCGTACAAGTCAATTTTGGGCCACATTTTGGCTCTAATCAATCATGTAAGTGATTCCACACCATATTAGAGTCACTTTGCACCTTATAAGAGTCACTTGCCATCATATATTGGTACAATTAACATGTTAACATCATGTACATGCAATTAGAAATCCTTTTACCACCTCTTAGTGCCATATTCATACAAGTTAATTTTGTTCCACATTTTGGTTCTAATTAACCATGTTAGTCACTTCTCACGATATTATAGTCACTTTGCATCCTATAGGAGTCACTTACCACCATACATGCAACAATCGACATGTTAACATCATATACATCCAATTTGACATTCTTTTACCACCTACTAATGCAACTTTCAAACAAGTTAATTTTGTTCCACATTTTGGCTCTAATCAACCATGTAAGTCACTTTACACCATATTAGAGTCACTTTGCACCCTATAAGAGTCACTTGCCACCAAATATTGATATAATTAACATGTTAACATCATGTACATGCAATTAGACATCCTTTAACCACCTCTTGGTACCCCTTTCCTACAAGTCAATTTGGGCCACATTTTGGCTCTAATCAATCATGTAAGTGACTTCTCGCCATATTAGAGTCACTTTGCACCTTATAAGAGTCACTTGCCATCATATATTGGTACAATTAACATGTTCACATCATGTACATGCAATTAGAAATCCTTTTACAACCTCTTAGTGCCATATTCATACAAATTAATTTTGGTCCACATTTTGGTTCTAATTAACCATGTTAGTCACTTTTCACCATATTAGAGTCACTTTGCACCCTATAAGAGTCACTTTACACCATATATACAACAATTGACATGTTAATACATCCAATTTGACACCCCTTTACCACCCATTAATGCAACTTTCAAACAAGTTAATTTTGTGTTACATTTTGGCTCTAATCAACCATGTAAGTCACTCTTCACCATATTAGAATCACTTTGACCCCTATAAGAGTCAGTTTCCACCAAATATTGATATAATTAACATGTTACCACCATGTACATGCAATTAGACATCCTTTAACCACCTCTTGGTGGCCCTTTCTTACAAGACAATTTTGGGCCACATTTTACCTCTAATCAATCATGTAAGTGACTTCTCACCATATTAGTGTCACTTTGCACCTTATAAGAGTCACTTGCCATCATATATTGGTACAATTAACATGTTAACATCATGTACATGCAATTAGAAATCCTTTTACCACCTCTTAGTGCCATATTCATACAAGTCAATTTTGTTCCACATTTTGGTTCTAATTAACCATGTTAGTCACTTCTCACGATATTAGAGTCACTTTGCATCCTATAAGAGTCACTTACCATCATACAAGCAACAATTGACATGTTAACATCATATACATCTAATTTGACATCCTTTTACCACCTATTAATGCAACTTTCAAACAAGTTAATTTTGTTCAACATTTCGGCTCTAATCAACAATGTAAGTCACTGTACACCATATTAGAGTCACTTTGCACCCTATAAGAGTCACATGCCACCAAATATTGATATAATTAACATGTTAACATCATGTACATGCAATTAGACATCCTTTAACCACCTCTTGGTACCCCTTTTGTACAAGTCTATTTTGGGCCACATTTTGGCTCTAATCAATCAAGTAAGTGACTACTCACCATATTAGAGTCACTTTGCACCTTATAAGAGTCACTTGCCATCATATATAGGTACAGTTAACATGTTAACATCATGTACATGCAATTAGAAATCCTTTTACCACCTCTTAGTGCCATATTCATACAAGTCAATTTTGTTCCACATTTTGGTTCTAATTAACCATGTTAGTCACTTCTCACCATATTAGAGTCACTTTACACCCTATAAGAGTCACTTTCGTCCATATATGCAACAATTGACATGTTAACATCATATACATCCAATTTGACATCCTTTTACCACCTATTAATGCCACTTTCATACAAGTTAATTTTTGTTCCACATTTTGGATCTAATCAACCATGTAAGTCACTGTTCACCATATTAGAGTACCTTTACACCCTATAAGAGTCACTTGCCCCATATATTGATACAATTAACATGTTAACATCACGTGAATGCAATTAGACATCCTTTAACCACCTCTTGGTACCCCTTTCCTACAAGTAAATTTTGGACCACATTTTGGCTCTAATCAATCTTGTAAGTGACTTCTCACCATATTAGAGTCACTTTGCACCTTATAAGAGTCACTTGCCATCATATATTGGTACAATTAACATGTTAACATCATGTACATGCAATTAGAAATCCTTTTACCACCTCTTAGTGCCATATTCATACAAGTCAATTTTGGTCCACCTTTTGGTTATAATTAACCATGTTAGTCACTTTTTCACCATATTAGAGTCACTTTGCACCCTATAAGAGTCACTTGCCACCAAATATTGATATAATTAACATGTTAACATCATGTACATGCAATTAGACATCCTTTAACCACCTCTTGGTACCCCTTTCGTACAAGTCAATTTTGGGCCATATTTTGGCTCTAATCAATCATGTAAGTGACTTCTCACCATATTAGAGTCACTTTGCACCTTATAAGAGTCACATGCCATCATATATTGGTACAATTAACATGTTAACATCATGTACATGCAATTAGAAATCCTTTTACCACCTCTTAGTGCCATATTCATACAAATTAATTTTGGTCCACATTTTGGTTCTAATTAACCATGTTAGTCACTTTTCACCATATTAGAGTCACTTTGCACCCTATAAGAGTCACTTTCCACCATATATACAACAATTGACATGTTAATACATCCAATTTGACACCCCTTTACCACCCATTAATGCAACTTTCAAACAAGTTAATTTTGTGTTACATTTTGGCTCTAATCAACCATGTAAGTCACTCTTCACCATATTAGAATCACTTTGCCCCCTATAAGAGTCAGTTTCCACCAAATATTGATATAATTAACATGTTACCACCATGTACATGCAATTAGACATCCTTTAACCACCTCTTGGTGGCCCTTTCTTACAAGACAATTTTGGGCCACATTTTACCTCTAATCAATCATGTAAGTGACTTCTCACCATATTAGTGTCACTTTGCACCTTATAAGAGTCACTTGCCATCATATATTGGTACAATTAACATGTTAACATCATGTACATGCAATTAGAAATCCTTTTACCACCTCTTAGTGCCATATTCATACAAGTCAATTTTGTTCCACATTTTGGTTCTAATTAACCATGTTAGTCACTTCTCACGATATTAGAGTCACTTTGCATCCTATAAGAGTCACTTACCATCATACAAGCAACAATTGACATGTTAACATCATATACATCTAATTTGACATCCTTTTACCACCTATTAATGCAACTTTCAAACAAGTTAATTTTGTTCCACATTTCGGCTCTAATCAACAATGTAAGTCACTGTACACCATATTAGAGTCACTTTGCACCCTATAAGAGTCACATGCCACCAAATATTGATATAATTAACATGTTAACATCATGTACATGCAATTAGACATCCTTTAACCACCTCTTGGTACCCCTTTTGTACAAGTCTATTTTGGGCCACATTTTGGCTCTAATCAATCACGTAAGTGACTACTCACCATATTAGAGTCACTTTGCACCTTATAAGAGTCACTTGCCATCATATATAGGTACAGTTAACATGTTAACATCATGTACATGCAATTAGAAATCCTTTTACCACCTCTTAGTGCCATATTCATACAAGTCAATTTTGTTCCACATTTTGGTTCTAATTAACCATGTTAGTCACTTCTCACCATATTAGAGTCACTTTACACCCTATAAGAGTCACTTTCGTCCATATATGCAACAATTGACATGTTAACATCATATACATCCAATTTGACATCCTTTTACCACCTATTAATGCCACTTTCATACAAGTTAATTTTGTTCCACATTTTGGATCTAATCAACCATGTAAGTCACTGTTCACCATATTAGAGTACCTTTACACCCTATAAGAGTCACTTGCCCCATATATTGATACAATTAACATGTTAACATCACGTGAATGCAATTAGACATCCTTTAACCACCTCTTGGTACCCCTTTCCTACAAGTAAATTTTGGACCACATTTTGGCTCTAATCAATCTTGTAAGTGACTTCTCACCATATTAGAGTCACTTTGCACCTTATAAGAGTCACTTGCCATCATATATTGGTACAATTAACATGTTAACATCATGTACATGCAATTAGAAATCCTTTTACCACCTCTTAGTGCCATATTCATACAAGTCAATTTTGGTCCACCTTTTGGTTATAATTAACCATGTTAGTCACTTTTTCACCATATTAGAGTCACTTTGCACCCTATAAGAGTCACTTGCCACCAAATATTGATATAATTAACATGTTAACATCATGTACATGCAATTAGACATCCTTTAACCACCTCTTGGTACCCCTTTCGTACAAGTCAATTTTGGGCCATATTTTGGCTCTAATCAATCATGTAAGTGACTTCTCACCATATTAGAGTCACTTTGCACCTTATAAGAGTCACATGCCATCATATATTGGTACAATTAACATGTTAACATCATGTACATGCAATTAGAAATCCTTTTACCACCTCTTAGTGCCATATTCATACAAGTCAATTTTGTTCCACATTTTCGTTCTAATTAACCATGTTAGTCACTTCTCACGATATTAGAGTCACTTTGCATCCTATAAGAGTCACTTACCACCATACATGCAACAATCGACATGTTAACATCATATACATCCAATTTGACATCCTTTTACCACCTACTAATGCAACTTTTAAACAAGTTAATTTTGTTCACATTTTGGCTCTAGTCAATCATGTAAGTCACTTTACACCATATTAGAGTCACTTTGCACCCTATAAGAGTCACTTGCCACCAAATATTGATATAATTAACATGTTAACATCATGTACATGCAATTAGACATCCTTTAACCACCTCTTGGTACCCCTTTCCTACAAATCAATTTTGGGCCACATTTTGGCTCTAATCAATCATGTAAGTGACTTCTCACCATATTAGAGTCACTTTGCACCTTATAAGAGTCACTTGCCATCATATATTGGTACAATTAACATGTTAACATCATGTACATGCAATTAGAAATCCTTTTACCACCTCTTAGTGCCATATTCATACAAGTTAATTTTGGTCCACATTTTGGTTCTAATTAACCATGTTAGTCACTTTTCACCATATTAGAGTCACTTTGCACCCTATAAGAGTCACTTTCCACCATATATACAACAATTGACTTGTTAACATCATATACATCCAATTTGACACCCCTTTACCACCCATTAATGCAACTTTCAAACAAGTTAATTTTGTGTTACATTTTGGCTCTAATCAACCATGTAAGTCACTCTTCACCAAATTAGAATCACTTTGCCCCATATAAGAGTCAGTTGCCACCAAATATTGATATAATTAACATGTTAACACCATGTACATGCAATTAGACATCCTTTAACCACCTCTTGGTGGCCCTTTCTTACAAGACAATTTTGGGCCACATTTTACCTCTAATCAATCATGTAAGTGACTTCTCACCATATTAGAGTCACTTTGCACCTTATAAGAGTCACTTGCCATCATATATTGGTACAGTTAACATGTTAACATCATGTACATGCAATTAGAAATCCTTTTACCACCTCTTAGTGCCATATTCATACAAGTCAATTTTGTTCCACATTTTGGTTCTAATTAACCATGTTAGTCACTTCTCACGATATTAGAGTCACTTTGCATCCTATAAGAGTCACTTACCATCATACAAGCAACAATTGACATGTTAACATCATATACATCTAATTTGACATCCTTTTACCACCTATTAATGCAACTTTCAAACAAGTTAATTTTGTTCCACATTTCGGCTCTAATCAACGATGTAAGTCACTTTACACCATATTAGAGTCACTTTGCACCCTATAAGAGTCACATGCCACCAAATATTGATATAGTTAACATGTTAACATCATGTACATGCAATTAGACATCCTTTAACCACCTCTTGGTACCCCTTTCGTACAAGTCAATTTTGGGCCACATTTTGGCTCTAATCAATCATGTAAGTGACTTCTCACCATATTAGAGTCACTTTGCACCTTATAAGAGTCACTTGCCATCATATATAGGTACAGTTAACATGTTAACATCATGTACATGCAATTAGAAATCATTTTACCACCTCTTAGTGCCATATTCATACAAGTCAATTTTGTTCCACATTTTGGTTCTAATTAACCATGTTAGTCACTTCTCACCATATTAGAGTCACTTTACACCCTATAAGAGTCACTTTCTTCCATATATGCAACAATTGACATGTTAACATCATATACATCCAATTTGACATCCTTTTACCACCTATTAATGTCACTTTCATACAAGTTAATTTTGTTCCACATTTTGGATCTAATCAACCATGTAAGTCACTGTTCACCATATTTGATGTGAATATGAAAGGAAATTTGGTTGAGGATCAGCCTATTAATCTGTTGCTCACTACAATGGGGTTTGACAATGACAAGAGACAAATATGGGTCACAAAGCTTACTTGGACAACAAAGCATGATGAAGGAACGGATGAAGCTTTGCCACTCAGCTCAACAACCAGCATGGGCTGACCTATTTTGGCTTATATAATTAATAATTCGACTTTTGGCTTGCAAGTTTTTACCTTTCACTTGAAAGGGTTTTTCTTGCTTTAAGCACTTAGGATTTTATTTTCCTATTTGGATTCTGTTTTTATATGTTTCCTATTTGGATTTGGATTTTAAATTTGTTTCCTGAAAGGATTCAGATATTGGCTAATTCAAGCTGATATTGAATTTCTCTTGGAATTCTGTTGGGTTTAGGTTATTGGTTAAGCCTATAAATACCCCTCTCATGTAAGCTTTTAAGATATATGTGATGATTATGTTTTGAGATAAACTATGATTAGTTTTCTTTCTTCTAAACTTCAATTACTGGATTGTTTTGAAGGTTAGATTCAAATTACTTAGTTTCTGGATTGATCTAAGGAATTTGAGATTCAAAGTTCACGTTTCTGGATTGATCGTGTTCATTGAAATATCCTTTTCTTCTTGTTTTTGTTTCTTTGTGGTGCGATCCACATCAATTTTGTTTCTTAAAGGCTTGTATGCATCTGATGTTGATTTTGCACAAGAATTCAGTTCTCCAACTCGGAATTACACCATTCAAGATGGGTTTCTTTTTAAGGGGAATAAGCTTTGTATTCCTCATTGTGGTGTGCGTGAGTTACTTGTTCGTGAAGTACATAGTGGTGCTATTGCCGGCCATTTTGGGGTGCATAAAACTTTGGATTTGTTAAATGAGAGTTTTTTCTGGCCTCGAATGATTCGAGATGTTCAATCAGTGGTTTCTAGATGTGCTACTTGTCAAAAGGCCAAAAGTACATTTTCTAAGGGTTTGTATACTCCACTTCCTGTTGCTGAAGTTCCGTGGGATAGTGTAAGTTTGGATTTTATCATTGGTTTGCCAAGAACGCAAAGAGGGAAGGATTCTATAATGGTTGTCGTTGATCGTTTTTCAAAGATGGCTCACTTTATTCCAATGACTAAGACGGATGATGCACAACATGTTGCTGATCTCTATTTTAAGGAGATTGTTCGTTTGCATGGTATTCCACGAAGCATTGTTTCTGATCGAGATTCAAAGTTTTTGAGTCACTTTTGGAAGTGTTTATGGAGATGGCTTGGAACTAAGTTGCTATTTAGCACATCTCATCATCCTCAGACGGATGGCCAAACTGAGGTGACTAACAGGACTTTAGGTACCTTACTTCGTGGATTAGTAGGCAAGACTCAAAAGGATTGGGATATCAAGTTATGTCATGCCGAGTTTGCTTATAATCGATCTCATTCTTCTACTACCTCCCGTTCTCCTTTTGAAGTGGTTTATGGTATTAACCCATTTCTTCCAATTGATTTGCTTCCTTTACACAAAGATGATATTCACACTGATGACAAGAATCGTTTGGATGTCTTTAAGAAGACCTGTGAGCAAGTAAAAGAGAGGATTGAGAAGATGAATGCACTTTACAAGGCTCGAGCCGACAAGAGGCGTAAGCAACCTGTATTCAAACCTGGAGATCTTGTTTGGGTTCATTTGCGAAAAGAAAGGTTTCCAAGTAAAAGAAAGAACAAGCTTATGCCAAGGGCAGATGGTCCATTTGAGGTACTTGAAGCTTATGGAGATAGCGCTTACAAGATAGATCTACCAAGTAACTTTGGCAGTGTTAGTGCAACTTTTAATGTGGGTGACCTTTCTCCTTACTTGGATGATGTGAATTTGAGGGCAAATTTTTTTGATGAGGGGGAGAATGATGTGAATATGAAAGGAAATTTGGTTGAGGATCAGCCTATTAATCTGTTGCTCACTACAATGGGGTTTGACAATGACAAGAGACAAATATGGGTCACAAAGCTTACTTGGACAACAAAGCATGATGAAGGAACGGATGAAGCTTTGCCACTCAGCTCAACAACCAGCATGGGCTGACCTATTTTGGCTTATATAATTAATAATTCGACTTTTGGCTTGCAAGTTTTTACCTTTCACTTGAAAGGGTTTTTCTTGCTTTAAGCACTTAGGATTTTATTTTCCTATTTCGATTCTGTTTTTATATGTTTCCTATTTGGATTTGGATTTTAAATTTGTTTCCTAAAAGGATTCAGATATTGGCTAATTCAAGCTGATATTGAATTTCTCTTGGAATTCTGTTGGGTTTAGGTTATTGGTTAAGCCTATAAATACCCCTCTCATGTAAGCTTTTAAGATATATGTGATGATTATGTTTTGAGATAAACTATGATTAGTTTTCTTTCTTCTAAACTTCAATTACTGGATTGTTTTGAAGGTTAGATTCAAATTACTTAGTTTCTGGATTGATCTAAGGAATTTGAGATTCAAAGTTCACGTTTCTTGATTGATCGTGTTCATTGAAATATCCTTTTCTTCTTGTTTTTGTTTCTTTGTGGTGCGATCCACATCAATATTAGAGTACCTTTACACCCTATAAGAGTCACATGCCACCAAATATTGATATAATTAACATGTTAACATCATGTACATGCAATTAGACATCCTTTAACCACCTCTTGGTACCCCTTTTGTACAAGACAATTTTGGGCCACATTTTGGCTCTAATCAATCATGTAAGTGATTTCACACCATATTAGAGTCACTTTGCACCTTATAAGAGTCACTTGCCATAATATATTGGTACAATTAACATGTTAACATCATGTACATGCAATTAGAAATCCTTTTACCACCTCTTAGTGCTATATTCATACAAGTCAATTTTGTTCCACATTTTGGTTCTAATTAACCATGTTAGTCACTTCTCACGATATTATAGTCACTTTGCATCTTATAAGAGTCACTTACCACCATACATGCAACAATCGACTTGTTAACATCATATACATCCAATTTGACATCCTTTTACCACCTACTAATGCAACTTTCAAACAAGTTAATTTTGTTCGACATTTTGGCTCTAATCAACCATGTAAGTCACTTTACACCATATTAGAGTCACTTTGCACCCTATAAGAGTCACTTGCCACCAAATATTGATATAATTAACATGTTAACATCATGTACATGCAATTAGACATCCTTTAACCACCTCTTGGTACCCCTTTCCTACAAGTCAATTTTGGGCCACATTTTGGCTCTAATCAATCATGTAAGTGACTTCTCACCATATTAGAGTCACTTTGCACCTTATAAGAGTCACTTGCCATCATATATTGGTACAATTAACATGTTAACATCATGTCATGCAATTAGAAATCCTTTTACCACCTCTTAGTGCCATATTCATACAAGTTAATTTTGGTCCACATTTTGGTTCTAATTAACCATGTTAGTCACTTTTCACCATATTAGAGTCACTTTGCACCCTATAAGCGTCACTTTCCACCATATATACAACAATTGACATGTTAACATCATATACATCTAATTTGACATCCTTTTACCACTTATTAATGGAACTTTCAAACAAGTTAATTTTGTTCCACATTTTGGCTGTAATCAACCATGTAAGTCATTCTTTACCATATTAGAGTCACTTTGCACCCTATAAGAGTCACATGCCACCAAATATTGATATAATTAACATGTTAACATCATGTACATGCAATTAGACATCCTTTAACCACCTCTTGGTACCCCTTTTGTACAAGTCTATTTTGGGCCACATTTTACCTCTAATCAATCATGTAAGTGACTTCTCACCATATTAGAGTCACTTTGCACCTTATAAGAGTCACTTGCCATCATATATTGGTACAGTTAACATGTTAACATCATGTACATGCAATTAGAAATCCTTTTACCACCTCTTAGTGCCATATTCATACAAGTCAATTTTGTTCGACATTTTGGTTCTAATTAACCATGTTAGTCACTTCTCATGATATTAGAGTCACTTTGCATCCTATAAGAGTCCCTTACCATCATACAAGCAACAATTGACATGTTAACATCATATACATCTAATTTGACATCCTTTTACCACCTATTAATGCAACTTTCAAACAAGTTAATTTTGTTCCACATTTCGGCTCTAATCAACGATGTAAGTCACTTTACACCATATTAGAGTCACTTTGCACCCTATAAGAGTCACATGCCACCAAATATTGATATAGTTAACATGTTAACATCATGTACATGCAATTAGACATCCTTTAACCACCTCTTGGTACCCCCTTTCGTACAAGTCAATTTTGGGCCACATTTTGGCTCTAATCAATCACGTAAGTGACTTCTCACCATATTAGAGTCACTTTGCACCTTATAAGAGTCACTTGCCATCATATATAGGTACAGTTAACATGTTAACATCATGTACATGCAATTAGAAATCCTTTTACCACCTCTTAGTGCCATATTCATACAAGTCAATTTTGTTCCACATTTTGGTTCTAATTAACCATGTTAGTCACTTCTCACCATATTAGAGTCACTTTACACCCTATAAGAGTCACTTTCTTCTATATATGCAACAATTGACATGTTAACATCATATACATCCAATTTGACATCCTTTTACCACCTATTAATGCCACTTTCATACAAGTTAATTTTGTTCCACATTTTGGATCTAATCAACCATGTAAGTCACTGTTCACCATATTAGAGTACCTTTACACCCTATAAGAGTCACTTGCCCCATATATTGATACAATTAACATGTTAACATCACGTGAATGCAATTAGACATCCTTTAACCACCTCTTGGTACCCCTTTCCTACAAGTAAATTTTGGACCACATTTTGGCTCTAATCAATCTTGTAAGTGACTTCTCACCATATTAGAGTCACTTTGCACCTTATAAGAGTCACTTGCCATAATATATTGGTACAATTAACATGTTAACATCATGTACATGCAATTAGAAATCCTTTTACACCCTCTTAGTGCTATATTCATACAAGTCAATTTTGGTCCACCTTTGGTTCTAATTACCATGTTAGTCACTTTTTTCACCATATTAGAGTCACTTGCACCCTATAAGAGTCACTTGCCACTAAATATTGATATAATTAACATGTAACATCATGTACATGCAATTAGACATCCTTTAACCACCTCTTGGTACCCCTTTCGTAAAAGTCAATTTTGGGCCACATTTTGGCTCTAATCAATCATGTAAGTGACTTCTCACCATATTAGAGTCACTTTGCACCTTATAAGAGTCACTTGCCATCATATATTGGTACAATTAACATGTTAACATCATGTACATGCAATTAGAAATCCTTTTCCACCTCTTAGTGCCATATTCATACAAGTCAATTTTGTTCCACATTTTGGTTCTAATTAACCATGTTAGTCACTTCTCACGATATTAGAGTCACTTTGCATCCTATAAGAGTCACTTACCACCATACATGCAACAATCGACATGTTAACATCATATACATCCAATTTGACATCCTTTTACCACCTACTAATGCAACTTTCAAACAAGTTAATTTTGTTCCACATTTTAGCTCTAATCAACCATGTAAGTCACTTTACACCATATTAGAGTCACTTTGCACCCTATAAGATTCACTTGCCACCAAATATTGATATAATTAACATGTTAACATCATGTACATGCAATTAGACATCCTTTAACCACCTCTTGGTACCCCTTTCCTACAATTCAATTTGGGCCACATTTTGGCTCTAATCAATCATGTAAGTGACTTCTCACCATATTAGAGTCACTTTGCACCTTATAAGAGTCACTTGCCATCATATATTGGTACAATTAACATGTTAACATCATGTACATGCAATTAGAAATCCTTTTACCACCTCTTAGTGCCATATTCATACAAGTCAATTTTGTTCCACATTTTGGTTCTAATTAACCATGTTAGTCACTTCTCACGATATTAGAGTCACTTTGCATCCTATAAGAGTCACTTACCATCATACAAGCAACAATTGACATGTTAACATCATATACATCTAATTTGACATCCTTTTACCACCTATTAATGCAACTTTCAAACAAGTTAATTTTGTTCCACATTTCGGCTCTAATCAACAATGTAAGTCACTTTACACCATATTAGAGTCACTTTGTACCCTATAAGAGTCACATGCCACCAAATATTGATATAATTAACATGTTAACATCATGCACATGCAATTAGACATCCTCTAACCCACCTCTTGGTACCCCTTTTGTACAAGGACAATTTTGGGCCACATTTTGGCTCTAATCAATCATGTAAGTGATTTCACACCATATTAGAGTCACTTTGCACCTTATAAGAGTCACTTGCCATCTTATATTGGTACAATTAACATGTTAACATCATGTACATGCAATTAGAAATCCTTTTACCACCTCTTAATGCCATATTCATACAAGTCAATTTTGTTCCACATTTTGGTTCTAATTAACCATGTTAGTCACTTCTCACGATATTATAGTCACTTTGCATCTTATAAGAGTTATTTACCACCATACATGCAACAATCGACTTGTTAACATCATATACATCCAATTTGACATCCTTTTACCACCTACTAATGCAACTTTCAAACAAGTTAATTTTGTTCCACATTTTGGCTCTAATCAACCATGTAAGTCACTTTACACCATATTAGAGTCACTTTGCACCCTATAAGAGTCACTTGCCACCAAATATTGATATAATTAACATGTTAACATCATATACATGCAATTAGACATCCTTTAACCACCTCTTGGTACCCCTTTCCTACAAGTCAATTTTGGGCCACATTTTGGCTCTAATCAATCATGTAAGTGACTTCTCACCATATTAGAGTCACTTTGCACCTTATAAGAGTCACTTGCCATCATATATTGGTACAATTAACATGTTAACATCATGTACATGCAATTAGAAATCCTTTTACCACCTCTTAGTGCTATATTCATACAAGTCAATTTTGTTCCACATTTTGGTTCTAATTAACCATGTTAGTCACTTCTCACGATATTATAGTCACTTTGCATCTTATAAGAGTCACTTACCACCATACATGCAACAATCGACTTGTTAACATCATATACATCCAATTTGACATCCTTTTACCACCTACTAATGCAACTTTCAAACAAGTTAATTTTGTTCGACATTTTGGCTCTAATCAACCATGTAAGTCACTTTACACCATATTAGAGTCACTTTGCACCCTATAAGAGTCACTTGCCACCAAATATTGATATAATTAACATGTTAACATCATGTACATGCAATTAGACATCCTTTAACCACCTCTTGGTACCCCTTTCCTACAAGTCAATTTTGGGCCACATTTTGGCTCTAATCAATCATGTAAGTGACTTCTCACCATATTAGAGTCACTTTGCACCTTATAAGAGTCACTTGCCATCATATATTGGTACAATTAACATGTTAACATCATGTCATGCAATTAGAAATCCTTTTACCACCTCTTAGTGCCATATTCATACAAGTTAATTTTGGTCCACATTTTGGTTCTAATTAACCATGTTAGTCACTTTTTCACCATATTAGAGTCACTTTGCACCCTATAAGCGTCACTTTCCACCATATATACAACAATTGACATGTTAACATCATATACATGTAATTTGACATCCTTTTACCACTTATTAATGGAACTTTCAAACAAGTTAATTTTGTTCCACATTTTGGCTGTAATCAACCATGTCAAGTCATTCTTTACCATATTAGAGTCACTTTGCACCCTATAAGAGTCACATGCACCAAATATTGATATAATTAACATGTTAACATCATGTACATGCAATTAGACATACCTTTAACCACCTCTTGGTACCCCTTTTGTACAAGTCTATTTGGGCCACATTTTACCTCTAATCAATCATGTAAGTGACTTCTCACCATATTAGAGTCACTTTGCACCTTATAAGAGTCACTTGCCATCATATATTGGTACAGTTAACATGTTAACATCATGTACATGCAATTAGAAATCCTTTTACCACCTCTTAGTGCCATATTCATACAAGTCAATTTTGTTCGACATTTTGGTTCTAATTAACCATGTTTAGTCACTTCTCATGATATTAGAGTCACTTTGCATCCTATAAGAGTCCCTTACCATCATACAAGCAACAATTGACATGTTAACATCATATACATCTAATTTGACATCCTTTTACCACCTATTAATGCAACTTTCAACAAGTTAATTTTGTTCCACATTTCGGCTCTAATCACGATGTAAGTCACTTTACACCATATTAGAGTCACTTTGCACCCTATAAGAGTCACATGCCACCAAATATGATATAGTTAACATGTTAACATCATGTACATGCAATTAGACATCCTTTAACCACCTCTTGGTACCCCTTTCGTACAAGTCAATTTTGGGCCACATTTTGGCTCTAATCAATCACGTAAGTGACTTCTCACCATATTAGAGTCACTTTGCACCTTATAAGAGTCACTTGCCATCATATATAGGTACAGTTAACATGTTAACATCATGTACATGCAATTAGAAATCCTTTTACCACCTCTTAGTGCCATATTCATACAAGTCAATTTTGTTCCACATTTTGGTTCTAATTAACCATGTTAGTCACTTCTCACCATATTAGAGTCACTTTACACCCTATAAGAGTCACTTTCTTCTATATATGCCACAATTGACATGGTAACATCATATACATCCAATTTGACATACCTTTTACCACCTATTAATGCCACTTTCATACAAGTTAATTTTGTTCCACATTTTGGATCTAATCAACCATGTAAGTCACTGTTCAACCATATTAGATACCTTTACACCTATAAGAGTCACTTGCCCCATATATTGATACAATTAACATGTTAACATCACGTGAATGCAATTAGACATCCTTTAACCACCTCTTGGTACCCCTTTCCTACAAGTAAATTTTGACCACATTTTGGCTTCTAATCAATCTTGTAAAGTGACTTCTCACCATATTAGAGTCCTTTGCACCTTATAAGAGTCACTTGCCATCATATATTGGTACAATTAACATGTTAACATCATGTACATGCAATTAGAAATCCTTTTACACCTCTTAGTGCCATATTCATACAAGTCAATTTTGGTCCATTTTGGTTCTAATTAACCATGTTAGTCACTTTCACCATATTAGAGTCACTTTGCACCCTATAAGAGTCACTTGCCATAAATATTGATATAATTAACATGTTAACATCATGTACATGCAATTAGACATCCTTTAACCACCTCTTGGTACCCCTTTCGTAAAGTCAATTTTGGGCCACATTTTGGCTCTAATCAATCATGTAAGTGACTTCTACCATATTAGAGTCACTTTGCACCTTATAAGAGTCACATCATTATTGGTACAATTAACATGTAACATCATGTACATGCAATTAGAAATCCTTTTCCACCTCTTAGTGCCATATTCATACAAGTCAATTTTGTTCCACATTTTGGTTCTAATTAACCATGTTAGTCACTTCTCACGATATTAGAGTCACTTTGCATCCTATAAGAGTCATTACCACCATACATGCAACAATCGACATGCACATCATATACATCCAATTGACATCCTTTTACCACCTACTAATGCAACTTTCAAACAAGTAATTTTGTTCCACATTTAGCTCTAATAACCATGTAAGTCACTTTACACCATATTAGAGTCACTTTGCACCCTATAAGATTCACTTGCCACCAAATATTGATATAATTAACATGTTAACATCATGTACATGCAATTAGACATCCTTTAACCACCTTTGGTCCCCTTTCCTACAAGTCAATTTTGGGCCACATTTGGCTCTAATCAATCATGTAAGTGACTTCTCACCTATTAGAGTCACTTTGCACCTTATAAGAGTCACTTGCCATCATATATTGGTACAATTAACATGTTAACATCATGTACATGCAATTAGAAATCCTTTTACCACCTCTTAGTGCCATATTCATACAAGTTAATTTGGTCCACATTTTGGTTATAATTACCATGTTAGTCACTTTCACCATATTAGAGTCACTTGCACCCTATAAGAGTCACTTTCCACCATATATACAACAATTGACATGTTAACATCATATACATCCAATTTGACAACCTTTTACCACTCATGATGCAACTTTCAAACAAGTAATTTTGTGTTACATTTGGCTCTAATCAACCATGTAAGTCACTCTTCACCATATTAGAATCACTTTGCCCCCTATAAGAGTCAGTTGCCACCAAATATTGATATAATTAACATGTTAACACCATGTAACGCAATTAGACATCCTTTAACCACCTCTTGGTGGCCCTTTCTTACAGACAATTTGGGCCACATTTTACCTCAATCAATCATGTAAGTGACTTCTCACCATATTAGAGTCACTTTGCACCTTATAAGAGTCACTTGCCATCATATTGGTACAATCATGTTAACATCATGTACATGCAATTAGAAATCCTTTTACCACCTCTAGTGCCATATCTACAAGTCAATTTTGTTCCACATTTTGGTTCTAATTAACCATGTTAGTCACTTCTCACGATATTAGAGTCACTTTGCATCCTAAGAGTCACTTACCATCATACAAGCAACAATTGACATGTTAAATCATATACATCTAATTTGACATCCTTTTACCACCTATTAATGCAACTTTCAAACAAGTTAATTTTGTTCCACATTTCGGCTCTAATCAACAATGTAAGTCACTTTACACCATATTAGAGTCACTTTGTACCCTATAAGAGTCACATGCCACCAAATATTGATAAATTAACATGTAACATCATGTACATGCTATCAGCTTTAACCACTTGTGTACGAACCTTTGTACAAGACAATTTGGGCCACATTTTGGCTCTAATCATCATGTAAGTGACTTCTCACACCATATAGAGTCACTTGCACCTATAAGTCACTTGCCATCATATATTGGTACACTTAACATG